>NC_134797.1:20848514-20853514 GCF_046742065.1 Oratosquilla oratoria | reverse complement strand
AACTTCATATTAAAAATTTATATCTAGTGTCGAAAACTAAAATACCACAGTGGAAATCATAGGCTGCATCAACACAAACGTAGTTCAATGCTGAGTGTTTGACATAAGGCAACTATTTCATAGACATATATGATAAAGATTTGGCAACGAAAGTTATATTAGAATACTGAATATCATTGGTTTCTTCAAAAGTTTTCACGGCAGTAGAAGAATCGAGAATGTTGTGCCCTGACTCCAGTCGTGTGAAACAATGGAGTAGGATCTGAACGATTCTTTTTTACTTGTATTTCTTTCTTTCTTCCTCTCGTTTGGCGGGCTGGGGTGGGGTGGGGTGGGGTGGGCGTCCTTTGGGGGCAAATGCAAGAGAGTGAATACAGTGGATACATGAGAACTGTTGGTTTGTTTTTTGTTTTTGTTTTGTTTGTTTTTTCTGGGAGGAGGCAGTGTGATGAAGATATGACGGGTGGATCAGATGACGAAAGTTCTGGGGAAAGAAAGGAGACGGGATGATGTGGGTAGTTTGTAGACGGTTCCGACAGATAGACAGACAGTGGCCAGACGTCGATGGTGCGACGGTAGCGATCTGGAGACACGATGTTGACGGGTGGCTACGGAGGCGATAGACGGGCGAGAGACAGACGGCGATGCAAGGACACGTTTCAGCCTGTCTTGATAACGCAGCATGAAAGCACTTCCGTCACGTATCACCGTACAAAGCCAAGCGTCACGTGATTTGCTACGCTGACGATCACGGCGTCACGTCGAGGTCGCCAAATTTCCTTTCCATTTTCTCATTTTCTAACCTTTCAGGTTTTTCATTCCACAAACATAAATTTCACGCCTCTGCGAGCGCCGAGGGAGTGACTATCCCCTGCACGATCGTTTCCACTTTCATTTATTAGATCTTTTCTGTAAAAACTGTCGATGGCATCGCGGGCTCACAACACCACCAACCACAGCTTCTTTCACCCGTCACAGCTTCCATGCATTGACCACAACACTGGCCGTGTACAACACACTTTGCCTTTCACTTTTTCGATTCAAGTTTCCCTTGTCACGTGATGTCGTTCCTTGTGCGTCACGCGCGCACATTCGCGTCGTGAGGACACGTTGCAAAGGATCACAAAGGATCACAAAGGAAGAGCATAACTACGTCACACCATCTCATCCCTCGGAGTGGAACATTTACATTATATACATCTAGCGACACTCAGAGCTCGCTTCGCGATATAAACGTCAGAGATCACGCAAACTAAAAAAAAAAAAAAGTGTAAGTCACAAAAACTTCCTTTGGACTTTCCCTCCCAATCTACCTTTCCTTTACCCATCTCGATCATGATCTATATAACTCTCAAGTCCTGTACTGGACAGTATGTGATCCTATATAAACACACAACGAAGTAATATAAAGTGAACTCCCTTGCCTACTAGGGGTGGCAGGTGGTGATGGGCATGGAACTGCCTAGTGTAGGCCTTATGGTCTCTTGCGGTAACGACACGAGAATACGAGTGAGCAATCACAAGTCACTTAGCAAACCGTACGAATTTATATTTTCATTTTCATGTGAATATTATTGAAATAAAAATATATAGATACTCACAGTATTTCTTAATGTTTTCTCACTTTGACGAAGTCTAACCTAACCTATCCTTGTCGTACCAAGTCCGATTCAGCCTTAAACTTGTTTTTTTTTTCCTATACAGTGTACCTCGGCGCATTTTTATTTTCTGCTCGACGGCTACATGGCCACTGAACGTCCTCCTATAGAAGGGACCAGGACCTTGTACGTACCAATTCCGATTAGTTATAACTTGTTTTTTTTTTTCCTATACAGTGTACTTCTGCGCATTTTTACTTTCTGCTCGACGGCTACATGGCCACTGAACGTCCTCCTATAGAAGGGATCAGGACGTCCTTGTACGCAGAATTATCTAAGTTATACGCTTGAGTTTTTTTTTTACACTGCCAGATTTTCTTCGCTTTTTTTCGGCGTCAATGGAGGTCACGGAAAAAAGTCCTCCAAACTGGGATGTACAACTGAGAGAACAAGTCCCTCAATGCATTCTGGTATGCAGTCATCTGGTAATGAAGAAAACTGTCGTCGTAATTCACCACGATTGAAAATTGAAAACAAAAACTGTCGTAGTAATTCACTGCGAATGAAAAATAGAAACGAAAACTGTCGTAGTAATTCACCACGAATGAAAAATAAAAACAAAAAATGTCGTAGTTATTCACTATGAATGAAAAATTAAAACAGAGTATTGTATGTATTTGTGTTACAAAGGTTGTGACCGTGACTTAGAATCCTTTTAATATCAATTCAAGCTCATTAATTGTCGAAGCACTTATCCCAGTTGTACACCCTCAGTAGTCATTAGCGATCTTTAGAGTTCGAAATATTACGGCACAAAATGGGGGACATTTTGAATAAACAGTCGAGTTTCGATGTGCCATTGATATCTCCGACGATGTGACGTCATTGTCTACAAATTTGTTTCCTAACGTTTGTGGCAAGCTTCTGCTGACGAGTGACATTGATGGTGCTCCCTAGTAAATCCCAACCTGGGAGTCCACACCAGCTCCCAGGGATTCCTGGACTTGCTGGGAGTCCACACCAGCTCCTAAGATGGTCTCTGGGCCAAAAATCAGTGGTAGTTGGTGGATGCCAGACGATTTGATTCTGTGTTGAAATGATCATCTTCCGGCCGTGACTAAACAACACTGCATAAGTATAGTATCTGAGCAGACGACGTTGGGAACCAGTGACGTAGATGTACATTTCACGATGGCGTGGTAACATGTGTCCATTAACAATAGGTAGTAAACTTATACAACATATGGAATATAAAAAAAGAGAAACATGATGAGGTGCGTTTTGAAATGGGGACGCGGAATGCGAGGGTGAAACGTCCATGTTCTCAACCTGTGTTCCCATGCAATCCCATCATCCCCCTCGAAGTTACCTCAACCCCGAGTAAAATTGTCAGGCATCCACTAACTACTACTAGTTTTTGAGTTGTGGCCCCCCTTGTGAAACTCTCTTATCTCCCCAGGGGCCCATTTATCCGTTAGGCTAAGTGACACTGATGTCTATAACGATATGTGCCTCAGAGGAAGTACCGTACACGTGAAACCAATTTGTAGGTGTGGAATAACCTCACCTTCAATACATTTCCATCTTATGTACTGTTGTGAAAAACACGTCTTACTCCGTGTCACTCTCTACTTCAATACTGAGTGTAGTGTCATAACGCCATTGTGGTTCGCATGTATTCTGTGATCATCATTCATAGTCATCTCCTTGATGTGAATACCTGTGTTATGATGTCGCTGTGTCTCTTAATTCACAGAGTTTCAACTGCGATGCGCTAGGTGCCGTACAGACATAAAACGAGACGACGATTTTGAAAAATAGGTAATGATATTTACACACACGAAGGAGAAGGAAGGAGTGCGGGAGGGGTATTGGAACACGCCTATCAACCACAGTGATCGTTGCAAAGAATAACAGATCAAGGATGTTTTTGAGAACGCGTATGTGATGGCGCTGACAGATGTACATGTCAACTACCATATTTCATGATAATGTCTATAATGTTCGAAAGTGTGAAAAGTTTATCTAATGACCCTTAAACGACAAATAGATGATCAAGAACGAGCAGAACATACTTCGTGAATGCTATAGCTACTGGTTCTATATATATGTTATAAATTGGTACATCGCTTTTGAAAACTATGAGCGTTTTTGTCCGATGATACCTCCCAACGTAATGAAACAAAAAGGAAGGATAACTGTAACGATCAACATGAGTACATGACGCTCAGACTAACTGCAATCAATTTCTTCATACTAACGAGTGGTAACCAAATTGCTTGACCTTATACAAAGGATTATAAAGGCGGAGCATGCCGACAGGAGACATTTAGGTCCATATCTAGGTCGAATGCGAAAAAATCATAATTATGATAAATAAATGAATAAATAAAAACTATAATAATGTGAATAATAGATCAAATACACAAATAAGTGCATAGGTATAGTTAAATGATAAACAAACAGGTAAACAGTAAATAATAATAAATTGACATGTAACTAATAATAAAGGAGAATAAAGCAAATAATAATGCAAATTCAATGCAACGCTAAGTAGTAATCCAAACGCAGCGAGACTGGTTTTGAGTTGAAAGACACATTGGATCTAGCTAAACTCAAGCTAGATTCAAAAGTAATGAGGAAGAGAGAGAGAGAGAGAGAGAGAGAGAGAGAGAGAGAGAGAGAGAGAGAGAGAGAGAGAGAGAGAGAGAGAGAGAGAGAGAGAGAGAGAGAGAGAGAGAGAGAGAGAGAGAGAGAGAGAGAGAGAGAGAGAGAGAGAGAGAGAGAGTCATCCTGAATCGGAAAGTTTCGCTCTCCTTTTCGCATCCGACCTAGTTATGGACCAATAAGTCTACTGTCGGTATGCTCCGCCTTTGTAATCCTTTGTTAACATCGAGAACTCTTGACGGAACAGACCCGAGATCGATCCCTGTTCAGGACATTAAAAAAATTCACTAACACTGCAAGACGTTACTAACCCCTTTGAGCAAGTATCTGGTGTGTGTGTGTGTGTGTGTGTGTGTGTGTGTGTGTGTGTGTGTGTGTGTGTGTGTGTGTGTGTGTGTGTGTGTGTGTGTGTGTGTGTGTGTGTGTGTGTGTGTGTGTGTGTGTACAACCGCAACTTTACCCACAGATCTGAACGATCCCACAAGAGGGTATTGCCTGTCGATCACGAGAGCAGCACGTGATCCTGGACCATGACGACGACTCACAAGGAGAGTGAGACCGGAAAGCGCCCCCCACCGTGTGCCAATAACTGTGCTTACTCCCCCCTAACAACACTCCAGAGGTAAAGAAGAGGAGGAGGAAGAGGAGAAAGAGGAGGAGGAGGAAGAGGAAGAGAAGGAGAAGAAGGGAGGAGGAGGAAGAGAAAGAGGAAGAGGAGGAAGATGATGAGGAGGA
>NC_134797.1:20841014-20843514 GCF_046742065.1 Oratosquilla oratoria | reverse complement strand
CCCGTCAAAAGATCAGCTGTACCGGAACTAAAGTCCTTCCCTGCTGCATCGGTGGCCTCAACCCTGGGTGCGTCAATTTTTTGCTTGCGTGCACGTGTGTGTATTTGTTTATATATATATATATGTGCGCATGCGCGAGCGCACGCGTGTCTGTGTGTACGCATTTGTGTATGTGCATAAGTGCAATTAAGATGGTGCTTGAGTTTGTGGCTACCTATAACAGTGACAAGAAAGAAATTCCCTTTTCAGCTTCCAAAGGGAAAAAAAATCCCAAAGGAAGTTGAGCAAGTCGTTTTCTCGTTCTACAAAGACTGTACATGGCGACGGAAATGAGGGACAGGGTTGAAGGGACTGTGAACTCCCGCGGGAGTGTGTGTGGGAGGGGATTAAGGGGTGTCCCTACTTCAGGAGTTGCAAGACTCGTACTTGGATGGAATATGGGAGGTCGCCGCGACGGGAAGGGCTGCGGGCGGTGGAACTCGGGTCGGAACTCCTCCTCTTCTTCGTGGTCCCTCGGAGGCAGAGGCCCGGAATCGAAGGAGATGTGGTGAGGAGGTCTGCTGAACCCGTCGAAGGATATCTCGTCGTCGTCGTCGTCGTCGAAGTCGTGGTGGAACCCGGGTGACGTCGGGTCGGAGGGAGGCGAGTGGAAGATGGTCGGCCTGGGTCGGTGCGGTCGGAGGATGGCCGAAGGCCTCCGAGTCGTGAGTGACGTAAAGTCGTCTTCGAAATGGTCGGGAGGTCTGGGACGGTTAAAACCGTTGGAGGGTCTGTCATGGAAACCGTGGGGTCTATGGTCATGAGGAGGGGGTCGGTTAAAATGATCGTTATCAGTATTGCCGAAGGGACGGTGGTCGCTGGAGCCGCTAAAGTCGTTAGAGCCGAAGTGCGAATCTGAGGAAATGGGTTCTTGGGTTACTTCGGGACACATCTGAAAGCTCACTTTAGATTATAATGCCTAAGTGCCTGTGCCCACGTTTTGTGCAATACATGTATGATCACGTGTGCCCCATTGTGTAAACATAACTACAGAATATATGGAAGAATTAATATATATACCCGGTATAATATATATGATATGTGTGATAGATATGATACACATAATACATATATATAATATATATGATACACATACGTATATGTGTACACACACACACACACACACACACACACACACACAAACATGTACACATACATTATATTTATCCTATATACACCTGTGTGTGTGTGTGTGTGTGTGTGTGTGTGTGTGTGTGTGTGTGTGTGTGTGTGTGTGTGTGTGTGTGCGTGTGTGTGTGTGTGTGTGTGTGTGTGCGTGTGTGTGCGTGTGTGTGTATGTGCGTGTATGTGTGCGTGTGTATGTGTGTGCGTGTGTGTGCGTGTGTGTATGTGTGTGTGTATGTGTGTGTGTGTGTGTGTGTGTATGTGTGTGTGTGTGTGTGTGTGTGTGTGTGTGTATGTGTGTGTGTGTGTGTGTGTGTGTGTGTGTGTGTGTGTGTGTGTGTGTGTGTGTGTGTGTGTGTGTGTGTGTGTGTGTGTGTGTGTGTGTGTGTGTGTGTGTGTGTGTGTGTGTGTGTGTGTGTGTGTGTGTGTATGACCATATGGTAGGAATAAAACTACATTTAATGAATGGCATAGCAAAGATAAAACATTTAATCAGAGTAATTAGAAATTTAGTAAACGTCACGCTTCACATTCCTCTCAGTTATTTTTTGCAAGACGACATGTCTAAGTAAGCAACGAGACAAAACAAAAGCTTTGCAACGTCTGTGCCTTCCTTCAAAACGTATGAACTGCCGAAAATGCTGACTGCAAGACATGAATACTTCCTGCAAATCACACTTGTAAACACTTAACCTTTCAATTTCCATCCAACCTCTTCACCCCACTCTCTCATCTTCAATGCTTCTTTCCTCTCCTGCCTAAAGCTATTTTCTTCCCTACCAACTTCATTAACTACCTAAAGAAGGGGTTTAACCTAACCCTCTATACCAGAGGTTCTTCACAAGAAGAGCTCGCAACACCCACTCCAACGCCCAACTCCCACCCACCAATGGGATACTTTTTTTTTTCTTTCTTTTTCCTTTCCTCCGTAACACCACTGGCCCGCCGCTTAAATGCGACCGTGCCCACTCACAATCCAAAGAAGGTCGAGGAGGAGGAGGAGGAGGAAGAGGAAGAGGAAGAGGAGGAGAAGGAAGAGGAGGGGTAGGAAGAGTAGGAGGAAGAGAAGAAGGAAGAGGAAGAGGGGAGGAGGAGGAGGAACAGGAGGAGAAGAGGAGGAAATTCCCGGGATGAGCCCTTTCCCGCGGGCCCTCCTTTGGCAGCGTGAGGCGAGCGAGCGAGCGAGGGAGGAAAGCAAGCAGGACCAAAGGACAAAACCCTTGGAGTCCCTGACAGGGACCGGAGACGTCGACCCTCCCTGCAGATTGCCAGGTGAGGGGGAGGATTTCCTCGAAGCCGAATCGACCGCCTGGACGGTTAATCAAAATAAAAGAAG
>NC_134797.1:20833514-20836014 GCF_046742065.1 Oratosquilla oratoria | reverse complement strand
TGTGATGAAAACGAAAGTGACGCCATTGCAACTGTGGTTATGGGAGGGGAGGGAGGGAGGGATGGGGTGTTTGTGATGTCATAAAATGAGGTCAAAAGAGACGGAAGTGACGGCAGCAAATGCGGGAAAACACAAAAGCAGAACTAAGGCAGGCAGGCAGGAACTTGCAAGTGAATTCCCACCTCTTTGGCGAAACAAGAGAAGCAAGCAGATGAACAAACGCAGGGACATCGGAAGGAAAGGACGGAGAGAGGGGAGGTAACATCAAATCCACAATATCCATCGGCATATTCGTGTTTACATGCTGAAAATACACACACGAGCAAACGCGTGCACACACACACACACACACACATACACACAAAAAAAGAAAAGAGAGAGAGAGAGAAAGAAAGAGAGAGAGAGAGAAAATGAGAGAGAGGGGGAGAGAGAGAATGAGAGAGAGGAAGAGAGAGAGAGAATGAGAGAGAGGAAGAGAGAGAGAGAATGAGAGAGAGGAAGAGAGAGAGAGAATGAGAGAGAGGGAGAGAGAGAAAGAGAGAGAGCTTCAAACAGATGCGATATGTGGAAGGAGGAAGGAAAGACAGTCTTTGGTCGAGTCAGTTTGAAGAGTGAACGAACTAACAGAGGAGGAGGAGGAGGAGGAGGAGGAGGAGGAGGAGGAGGAGGAGGAGGAGGAGGAGGAGGAGGAGGAGGAGGAGGAGGAGGAGGAGAGGAGGAGGAGGAGGAGGAGGAGGAGGAGGAGAAGAGGAGGAGGAGGAGGAGGAGGAGGAGAGGCACAAACCACAAGAATGGCGTCCCACTTCCAACCTGAAGGCTCACATTCTTTCTTTTTCTCTTCACAAAAGCGTTACGGGATAAGATCAATTTGCTTACGTTAGGTTGGGATACGTTAGGTTAGAATGGGATAGGATAGGTTAGGTTGGGTTAGGTTAGGTTAGGTTAGGATAGTTTGAGTTAGATTAGGTTAGGTTAGGATAGTTTGGGTTAGGTTAGGTTAGGATATTTTGGGTTAGATTAGGTTAGGTTTGATTAGGTTAGGTTAGGTTAGGTTTAGGTTAAATTTAGGTTAGGATAGGTTTAGGTTAGGTTTAGGTTAGGTTTAGGATAGGTTTAGGATAGGTTTAGGTTAGGCTTAGGTTAGGTTAGGCTTAGGTTAGGTTAGGTTAGATTTGGTTAGGTTAGGTTTGTTAGGTTAGGTTAGGTTAGGTTAGGTTGGGATAGGTTAGGTTAGGTTTAGGTTAGGTTAGATTTGGTTAGGTTAGGTTTGTTAGGTTAGGTTAGGTTAGGCTAGGTTAGGTTGGGATAGGTTAGGTTAGGTTTAGGTTAGGTTAGATTTGGTTAGGTTAGGTTTGTTAGGTTAGGTTAGGTTAGGCTAGGTTAGGTTGGGATAGGTCAGGTTATGTTTAGGTTAGGTTAGGTTAGATTTGGTTAGATTAGGTTTGTTAGGTTAGGTTAGGTTGGGATAGGTTAGGTTAGGTTTATGTTAGGTTTAGGTTAGGTTAGATTAGGTTGGATTGGGTTGGAATAGGTTAGGGTAGGATACGTTGGGTTAGCTTGGGTTGGGATTGGTTAGGTTAGGTTAGATTAGGATAGATTAGGTTAGGATAGGTCAGGTTAGGTTAGATTAGGTTGGATTGGGTTGGAATAGGTTAGGGTAGGAGAGGTTGGGTTAGCTTGGGTTGGGATTGGTTAGGTTAGGTTAGATTATGATAGGTCAGGTTAGGTTAGATTAGGTTGGATTGGGTTGGAATAGGTTAGGGTAGGATAGGTTGGGTTAGCTTGGGTTGGGATTGGTTAGGTTAGGTTAGATTAGGATAGATTAGGTTAGGATAGGTCTGGTTAAGTTAGATTAGGTTAGGTTCGGTTAGGTTAGTTTCCATAAAATTTCATGGGGAATGGAATCAGATTTCTTTCCATCCTTCGCCGACTAATTCACCGTATAACCTGTATTCTGGCCGTCGCTGTGCCTTGCTGCATTGCTTCTGACGCAGACTCCCTCACCCACGAGAAGCAAAGATAGAAGAGAAATAAATGGGCGTGGAGTGGGTGGGCGTGGAGTGGGTGGGCGTGGAGTGGGTGGGCGTGGAGTGGGTGGGCGTGGAGTGGGTGGGCGTGGAGTGGGTGGGCGTGGTGTGGGTGGGCGTGGAGTGGGTGGGGGTGGAGTGGGTGGGGGTGGTGTGGTGGGGTGTGGAGTGGGTGGGCGTGGAGTGGGTGGGCGTGGAGTGGGTGGGCGTGGAATGGGTGGGCGTGGAGTGGGTGGGTGTGGAGTGGGTGGGTGTGGAATGGGTGGGAGTGGAGTGGGTGGGTGTGGAGTGGGTGGGCGTGGAGTGGGTGGGCGTGGAGTGGGTGGGCGTGGAGTGGGTGGGCGTGGAGTGGGTGGGCGTGGAGTGGGTGGCTCCCTCAGAAGGAGGAAGAAGCCTTTGGGTGCATAGAAAGATAGATAGACACTCAGGGCAGTCAAAGAGTGAAGCCATTTCTTGACTAACGGTTTAAGAGG
>NC_134797.1:20821014-20831014 GCF_046742065.1 Oratosquilla oratoria | reverse complement strand
AACAACAAGCATCCGTTAGTCAGTCAGTCGTACACAGGTGAAGCCAGATTTTCTCTGGGTAACTATGACATGCAGACGAGTAACAACAAGCGTCCGTTTAGTCAGTCAGTAATACACAGTTGAAGAAGTGACAACTATAACGGCGAGGCCTTTGCCTACAATTCAACATGGCACCCGCCAGTCGACTTTATTCATCTTACGCGTGTTACCGTACCGAGGGTGTAACGAGCGCACAATACCTCTGTTATGTCAATGTTGCACAACACTCGAACAAGCTCATGTGACCTTGCACCAGATTCTTTCTATTTGGGACATGCGTCAACTCCCCTCCATCATAAGTCAGCAGTGAGCTGAGCAGAATGCCCTGGCTGATGTTGGCAAAAAAGAAATGTAAATTGTGCCGCTCTTTCATGAGTTAACAGATGTTGTCCACCACCTGGCACAAAGGATAAGAGAGTCGGCGAAATATACCCGTTGGAGAACGAAACAAATTCCTCGACATCTTTTCGGTGTGCCGTCCTCGTATCTAGCAACAAGGACCCACACGAAAAAAAACTGTCGTATTGTAACTGGTCACGGATAAGCAGCCTACTGTTGACTTCTGTAACCAAAACTCCCACTGGTTGGAGGCTTTCCCGTTTAACGGAAGAATCAGATCTTTCGTCTGTACGCGTCCGCGCTGGCACCGCCTTCGTTCACGCCTCGGCAGGCCCCGCGATGTCGTCACCGTCTGCGTGTCGGAGTTCTTGTACCTTCACCGAAGTCACAAGACTTCCATGCACACCCTCGAAACTCAAAAGAGATCCAACTACAACCGAGTTCTTCACCAGCACCGCCACCACCATCACCGTGGAGAGGTCACAGCCACCTCGACGAAGAGCCCAAACAAGGTTCCACGAGCTCGTCAGTTCTTAAAAGAAAGAAAAAGTGATCCACGAACTCGTCCTTCAAGGAAGACTCGACTTGCCTCCACCTGGAGAATGCTTCGACCCCGAGGAGCCGTTCATATACGACTTATACAAGAGTCCCAGGTCCAAGTTCTCGTGTCCGCCAAGAGGGACGACCTCGGGGACCCACGTCGAGTCCGCGTCCTGGAACGGACCACCCACGTCGAAGTGCTGGACCGTTCCGTCGCCAATCTCGTAGCCGTCTACGAAGTGAGGTCGATAATCCTCTTGGTACTCGTCGGGAAATCCCTCGCCGAAGTCGACCCCTTCGACGGGGAGGGACGAGTCGTCGGTGGCGTCGAACTTACCCCCACCAGAAGAGAGCGACGAGAACGACGACGACGGCGGCGACGACAAGGAGGAAGACGGGGAGAAATCGCTGTAGAAGTCATCCGGGAACCTCTGCTGTGGCGACACTACTGAAGGGAGGACCACCACCAGGAGGAGGGACAGAACCGTCCGAGAGGGGTCCGACAAGCGGCGAAGGGCCCTGGGTGCCATGCTCGGGAATATGGGGAGCATGTTCTTGTGCTCAGTTATCTGAAAGTCATTTTTTGTTTCCACCTGCAACTGGACAAAGAGCGAACGAGCGAGCGAGGTGACCGGGTGGGCAAGAAGATCTCGGGCCTAAAACCCCGACATTTCGATCTGAGCACTGTTTGGCCCCCCGCGATCACCAGACACGAAAGTCTTCTCTTTTTTTTTCAACTGAACTCCTTCGAACTTGGAAGGCACGGCACGTGTTTGCTCCCTCACTCTCGCCCCCGTCACGAGTAATCCTTCTCCTTTGCTCCGTGTCTCTTCGGCACTACAGCTTGAGTACAAATCCAACGAGTTCTCCTCGAGGGTGTTCGGTCCTTCCTTGGTGCCACTCAGTGACGTCAGCTAAGACGAGGTCGATCGGGAGGTTGAGGTGTTGGCGCCAGGAGGGTCCCTCTCGATCTGATCTCCGGCGCCGAGCCAGCTCCAGTCCCGGCTCCCGCTCA
The DNA here is from genome assembly GCF_046742065.1 of Oratosquilla oratoria. Taxonomy (NCBI): domain Eukaryota; kingdom Metazoa; phylum Arthropoda; class Malacostraca; order Stomatopoda; family Squillidae; genus Oratosquilla; species Oratosquilla oratoria. The sequence continues at coordinate 20,829,081 of NC_134797.1, read as the reverse complement.
CCAGCAACACCTCCCCCCCGTCCCCTCCTCCTCCTCCTCCTCCTCCTCCTCCTTCATCCTCACTCCGCCCCTCCCCCTCCCCTCCCCTCCCCTCCACCCCAAACCCTTCCTTTCTCTCCGTCACCATTCTCGCCATGTTTTTTGCCTTTCCTCTTCGGCACCTGAGACGCAACAGACAGACCGAGGGGTCAATTAAGTCGACGATATCGCCACTTAAGAGGGGGCTATCGCTATCGCTTGGCTAACCACACTTTTTCGTTCGGTTATCACAGTCAGTATTGTGGGTTAGTATTCTGGAAATTCACAACCGACATTTTGAAATATATACCCTAACCTAACTCAACTTAACCTACGATAACCTAACCTATTCTAGCTTAGTCTAACTTCATTTCAACCGAAAGATTTTGAAAATGGGGAATACCGTCGCCTTGATTTAGCCATCACGGTAGCGGTGAGCGTGATATGTCTTTCTATGGCTATTACGAGACAATAAGGGCAGGAGAATGATGTGGGTGATGCAAAAAGGCTATTGATAGCAATAGTCTGACGACACTCTTGGCAGAATCTATTCTGGCGAACAACAGATGATGTTATTGGGGTTGGACACAACCTATCTTGTCGGTCAAACCCTGTTAAGAACATAAGAACGTAAGAATGAAGGAGACTGCAAGAGACCATAAGGCCTACACTAAGCAGCTCCATGTCCATTAGTTGTCGTTCCTCCCTCCAGTCTCCTCCCTCCAACAGCCATCTTCTGACTCTCAATCAGGTCCACAATTTATTTCTCTCCAGTCTGTTCTCTGACCTCAATTTTTTCGTCTTTCGTCTACGTTCTGCTTTGACGTCTCCATTCAAAACCAGACAGACGATTTTATTCTGCTCACAAACGCCTCCCACGGGGACCACCGGGTTGAACAGGCCAATAGAAAGAGAGATTACAATATTGCAATAGTACTGACATCGACTACTATGGCTACCGTTGTGCGTGACTTAACTTGTACGAAACTTGCTATAGTCAAAAATGAGATAGCTTGACATATACTTTTAATATACGTACCAACATAAAAATAGAAGAAGACCATTGTTCTAACTGGGTATGGGATTTGGGAAGTATGAACCAGATATCTCTGACCATCAGAGACGTAAAAAATGTTGTTTATTTGTTTAGAGGAAGTATGGTAATGATGTAATATTCCTGATAAACACAATTACATGAAAACCCCTCTCCCTCTCACAAGGTACGCCCGCATCACAGAAACGTAAATCCCGTCTAACCACTCCTGCCATCGTCGATATTGTCCCCTGATGTTATTTCTCCTCAAAGACAATTGCCACGATTCACGGTGACACTTGAGACGAAAACAGACGACTAAGACAACGACGACAGGGACGAGGGCAAAGGACAAGACGTTACCAACCACCAGACTCGCAAGAACACAAATCGAGGTCGTTTATTGACAGAAATGATGTCAAACAAAACGCCATCATCCAAACTATCTTGACGACTGGGAAATGGCTGCTTGGGGGCGGAGGAAGAACCAACGACCGAGACAAAAGCACAAGACAATTGTAGATACTGTCAATGGAGTAAAAGAAAATTATGAAGTGCAATCGTCTCCCAAGACAAACAAACACACACACACACACACACACACACACACACACACACACACACACACACACACACACACACACACACACACACACACACACAAACAAACAAAGACACACACACAAACACACACAAACAAACAAAGATACACACACACACACACACACACACACACACACACACACACACACACACACACACACACACACACAAACACACACAAACAAACAAACAAACAAAGACACACACACACACACGTGTACCTTGCAAGCTTGCGTAATCTAACTTCAACTGATGCAAGATTATGTTGTCATCAAAAAACACGAGAGGCTTCCATTCGGTTGAATAATAAACCCCTGGCTGACTGACACGGGGTCTCGATCGATCCGGATCCCCTTCAGACGGGGAGGGGGGTCGACCGTGGGCTGAACAACGCCATGTGGCACCACTTGTTACACACAAGGTCTACGTGTCGTGGGCCAACCGCGAGGCTCGGCGAGACACAAACTAACGAGCATTTCACTTTGATTGCGTTACATCATAGGCACGCCTGGGAAATATGGATGCATGCACAACACAACACAACACAACACAACACAACACACACACACACACACACACACACACACACACACACACACACACACACACACACACACACACACACACACACACACACACACACACACACACACACACTCACAAACACTCTCTCTCTCTCTCTCTCTCTCTCTCTCTCTCTCTCTTTCCACTACTTTTGCCCAGTCCTTGCCTAAGGCCTATGCCTTTTCAACATCTCTACATCTCCCCTTCCTCCTCCTCCTCTTCGTCCTTGTCCTCCTCCTCCTCCTCCTCCTCCTCCTCGTCGTCCTTCCCCTCCTCCTCCTCCTCTTCCTTGCCATCCTCGTCATCATCATCATCATCTTTTTCCTCCACCTCTTCCTCCTCCACCTCCTCCTCTTCCCTGCCATCCTCGTCATCATCATCCTCTTTCTCCTCCACCTCTTCCTCCTCCACCTCCTCCTCTTCCTTGCCATGCTCGTCATCATCATCCTACTTCTCCTCCACCTCTTCCTCCTCCACCTCTTTCTCGTCCTTGCCATCCTTGTCATCCTCATCCTCCTTCTTCTCCTGCTCCTCCTCCTCCTACTCCTCCTCCTTGTCCTTATCATCATCATCCTCGTCCTCCTCCTCCTCCTCCTTCCCTGCATCTACGCAAGACGGTAGCTTTCACTCCCACTCGAAAAGGGAGGGAAGAGGGGGGAAGAGGTCGCGGTGAGTGGGTGGGGGAGAATAGAAGGGGGGAGGAGGAGGAGGAGGAGACTAGGGAGTGGGGAGGACAAGACAAGACTATGGATGGAGGGTAGGGGGGCTATGGAGTGGGATGGGGGTGCTATGGAAGGGAAAAAAGGATATGGGGAGATGAGTTGGCGAGAGAGAGAGAGAGAGAGAGAGAGAGAGAGAGAGAGAGAGAGAGAGAGAGAGAGAGAGAGAGAGAGAGAGAGAGAGAGAGAGAGAGAGAGAGAGAGAGAGAGAGAGAGAGAGAGAGAGAGAGAGAGAGAGAGAGAGGGAGAGAGAGAGAGAGAGAGAGAGAGAGAGAGAGAGAGAGAGAGAGAGAGAGAGAGAGAGAGAGAGAGAGAGAGAGAGAGAGAGAGGAGAGAGAGAGAGAGAGAGAGAGAGAGAGAGAGAGAGAGAGAGAGAGAGGAGAGAGAGAGAGAGAGAGAGAGAGAGAGAGAGAGAGAGAGAGAGAGAGAGAGAGAGAGAGAGAGAGAGAGAGAGAGAGAGAGAGAGAGAGAGAGAGAGAGAGAGAGAGAGAGAGAGAGAGAGAGAGAGAGAGAGAGAGAGAGAGAGAGAGAGAGAGAGAGAGAGAGAGAGAGAGAGCGAGAGAGAGAGAGAGAGAGAGAGAGAGTGAGAGAGAGAGAGGAGAGAGAGAGAGAGAGAGAGAGAGAGAGGAGAGAGAGAGAGAGGGAGAGAGAGAGAGAGAGAGAGAGAGAGAGAGAGAGAGAGAGAGAGATAGAGAGAGAGAGAGAGAGAGAGAGAGAGAGAGAGAGAGAGGCTTGGGAGGGAAAATAGGAGTCTATGATGTTAAAGATGGGGAGAGGGCTGTGGAGGGGAGGAGGAAAAGGAGGAGGAGGCTGGGGGAAGGTGGGAAGGGGGGGAGGGGACTACGGTGTGGGAGGGGAAGAACATGAGGAGGAGGAGGAGGTGGAGGAGACGAGGGAGGTGGAGGGAGGAAAGTGTGGAGGGAAGGAGGCCCTCATGGGGGAGAGATGACTATGTTGGGAAAGGAGAGCACAGATTTGGGGGGGAGGTTAGGTTAGGGGGGGACTAAAGGAAGAAGAGAGGGCAGAGAGGGGAGGGGGGAGGGGGAGGAAAACAAGATGGAATGAAGGGAGGTGTCATGGGGGGGAGGCCATTTGGGTCGAGTGGAGGAAAGGGAAAGGGGGAGGGAAGTTATTGGGGGGAGGGGGGAGTAGGAAGGAAAGGGCCAAAGGGAGGGAAATAGGGAAAAGGAGGTTAGGGAAATGAAGAGGAGAGGGGAGAGATGGAAGAGGAGGGAAAGAGATAGAAGAGAAGGGAGAGGAGAGGTGAGGGAAGAAGAGGATAGGGAAAGAGAGGGGAGGAGATGGGAGGGCAAGAGAGGGGATGAGAGAGGAGAGAGAAGGAGAGGAAGGAGGTGTGGAGATGAGGGGCGGGGAGGGAAGGAGAAGAGAGGAGGAAGGGAAAGGAAAATGGTGACATCACAACCTCGTCTCTCTCTCTCTCTCTCTCTCTCTCTCTCTCTCTCTCTCTCTCTCTCTCTCTCTCTCTCTCTCTCTCTCTCTCTCTCTCTCTTAACTCTTGGATACAGCTAGAATAAACACACATGTTCTCAACAGCTGTGAGAGGGTCAAGGTGTGTGCGTGTGTGTGTGTGTGTGTGTGTGTGTGTGTGTGTGTGTGTGTGTGTGTGTGTGTGTGTGTGTGTGTGTGTGTGTGTGTGTGTGTGTGTGTGTGTGTGTGTGTGTGTGTGTGTGTGTGTGTGTGTGTGTGTGTGTGTGTGTGTGTGTGTGTGTGTGTGTGTGTGTGTGTGTGTACGTACTTGCGTGCGTGGTGGGGCATCAATGATGAGTGATGTGTTAATACTGTAACTTGATATTTGTGCCGCTTACAATGACCAAGATACAGATGAACATTCTGAGCAGAGTATCCCACAGCAAAACGGAATCTATACACGCAGCCGTGCAGAGGTAATCGTTACCGTGGTATTCACAGCGGAGGTAATTATTGGGTAATTACTGTGTCGATTCTACGAGAGGCCCACTTACAGCCTGTGTGGAAGTGTTGATTGTTATCAACAGGTAATGTTTGCCAATGAGTGTCGTTCAAACTCTTTTTCTAAGGCGAGTGAACGGGGTAACTATTCAGTATTTTTTCTTGAATCCAGTAAGGGAAGATAAATGCTAGTTCATTAAGTGAATATCGTCATGGCGTTAAGTTTATTGAGAAAATATCCAGCGCACAAAATGTGGCCGACGTGACGTCATGTCGCTAAATGCAAGTCTCGATGGGAAACCCGCAAGAACAAAATTCTTTCCCAGCGTGTAAGTTCCCCGGATTAAAAAAAAATTGCACTAACCTAACCTAACCTGAACTTCTTCGACATACTGTAAAAAAAAGCAATTATTGCATGTGGAATATTTAGACAACCACAGCATCAAAATACGGCAGGGAAAAAAAACGACATGACATCCCAAGTATTCGAAGTAGTCGGGGAATAGGACTCACTGGGAAAGAATTCCTCCTTTTAGGAGATAGAGATGCAATCAAGGAACGTTTAAGGAAGTAAGGAAGTTTTTAGAAAATTTAACAAAGTCTAAGTTGCTGAAAACACAAAATGACTAAGAAAGGGAGAAGACACAAATTATGTGAATGAGCAGAAATGATATTTAAGGGAGAAATGAGCAGTGAAGATTATAAAACAGATAAAACAAACTAAAACGACGAGAAAGAAAAACTGAGGGGGAAATGAGAAAATCTGGAAACAGAGAAGAATGAGAAAAAGAGGAGGAGGCAAAAGAAGAGAAAAAGTAAAAGGAGAAGAATGGAGAATAAGAATGGAGAAGGAGAATGCAAGTTGGAGAAATAAGAGATAGAACGACAGAATGCAAGACGCATGTAGAAAAATGAAGAAGAAGAAAAAGAAGAAGAGGAAAATAGATAGTCCTACCTATGAGTGAAGGAGGAAAAAGAGAAGGAGGAAGAGGAGGAGGAGGAGGAGGGAGATGAGAAGAAAGAGGAGGAAAAGGAGGACGACAAAATAAGTAGGCGACAGCTGGGTTGATTGGGTTGGTGATGGAGGGGAAGACTTGGTCATGAATATGAAAAACACCGCACGTGGGGGGAGGTACGCTTAAGTGTGCGTCAGTCTCTTGATAGGAGGAGTTACATTAGTTTGCAAATTATTGCTGACACTTGAACCTGACCCATGATGCACCATAACCATACGAATATAAATTTCATTACGCTCACATCAATATGATTTTGTTTACATAAATCATGTCTGGCATGAGAAAAGGTAATATATTCATATGTATAAGCAAATACGCAACAAAGGGAGGATGGGATTCCGTTCAGGTCTCCGCTATACGAGGTGCACGTCCGCTCGGCTTTGTTGACCCGTGGACAGCTGGGGGTGTGTGTGTTGTTGTTGTTCTCTCCCGTCCGCTCAACCCCGGCCTTAGCTTCGGAGGTCTTTCAACTCGGCTCGTTTGTCCCAGCAACGTATGACTTTACAGGAAACGGTATCTGCAAATCATTTCCCACCTCCCATCCCCCCTTCCCCCCTCCCCCCACCCCCGAAAAAATGATATAAAAATAAATGAGTCATACCGCTTTGTATACATCCACGGTTCACTGCCCGTGGACCAGTGTGTAAGGTGAAGAAACTGCTCGGATAACTTTTCTTTCGTAGACCTTTGTGTAGCGTAAACTTTTTCGTTCGTGTCTGTCATCCAAAACTATCCACATCGGGCAGTTGAGTTTAAACCACAGCTTCTCACTCATAGTGACACAACTATCACTTCTGAAGACAACGTCCATACACGATATGCCGGCAACGCAAACATCACAGCTGAAAATTTAAACCTGACAGTTGACGTCAGCATCTCCGGATTGTCATCATTGTATCGTTACCTTCCCTTCATAGCCATCATGTCGTTGCTGACATGCCTGTGATCTTGCATCTAGTCATAGTCAGCCCTTGACTATTATCGCATTATCATCAGCAAACGTCTTCTGGAACCTTACTTCTCTCAAGACTTGCAAGGACGATAAAACAATCTTCGCAATTGCAGGAGCAATACTAACGAAACTAATCATCTTTCTGCGGTGATCAAGTAATTCATCTCAAGAGGCAATTCCTCTGACATCTTGCAGTTAACGACAAGATTGCCTAAACTCGCAGTCAAGGAGGTTTTTCCACATTTACTGAATCCTTATCGTCATCGTCGTCGTCGTCGCGAGCGTAACGGTTTTGTAAGTTTGAATTACAGCGTCTATGGAAGCGAGAACGCTGACCACTTCCACTCGGTGGCGATCAAACAACCTGTAAGAGTCGACGTAACATTATTAAAGTCTGGATGACTTGCAGGCTACTTGCCTAATCCCGTCACGGCTAACTGCCTGTGCTAACTTTCACCTCTGTCAGTAGGCGCTTTCGTGGGCAAATATGGGAAAGAGGACATCACTCACTCCCCACGCATGATTCCTCTCCTTCAGTACGACGTACCTTTCGTTATGCCAAAGACTTAAGCCCTGGTCCCCGGCCGGAACACGGCCTCGACGGATCGCGACCCGGCCCAAGGCAGATTCTTCCCCTTCTACAAAATAAGATCGTCTGGTGCTTTCTGCGATCAAAGATGACAAGTCGCCTGCATTCTTTCGGTGATGTCAGACGCTTCACGGCGTCGGGTCTTTGCAGATCGCGGAGGAACTCTAAAAGCGTCTTTCGTTAGTCAGATCAGAAGCTGGAGAGTGTGTCGCTGGGGAGGAGGGTCTGTCTGCCTCCTTTGCCGAAGTGGCTTTCCCCCTGCTTTTGGGTCTAGGCAGACGAAAGGATGGAGGGGAGTAATTAAGGTCATCGCAGCAGATCCTTGACGCCCCCCCTCCACTGCCACCTTTTCCAAATGAAATTCACCTAATGACAGACAGAGAAAGAAAGACGAAGAAAAAACAAAACAAGAAAGGCTGAAAGATTGTTTTCCAGTTCACAAATTCTGTTTTGTTTCTGGTCAACGTCAGGCGACTTCATTCAGCCTCACGCCCTTCCTCCTCCTCCTCCTCCTCTCCCCCCCCAAAAAAAAAAAAATTCTCCAAAACCGCAAGAATAACGGAGACTCCCACAGTCCTTCAACTGCTTTTGTCTGTAATCATTACCCAATATACTTCAATATACTACAGTTCTCAGGTGAAATT
>NC_134797.1:20793514-20803514 GCF_046742065.1 Oratosquilla oratoria | reverse complement strand
CTACTCCTCCTCCTCCTCCTTCTTCTTTTCTTTCTCTTCCTCGTTCCGTTCTCCCTCCTCCTTTCTTTACTCTTCCATTCTGTTCCTCCTCAAACTTCCCCGCTCGACTTTCCTCTTCCCCACCCTCCTCCTCCCCCTCCGTTCTAGTCTCCGCTTCCTCACATTCCTTCTCCTCCTCCTCCTCCTCTTCCTACTCCGCTCTAGTCTCCTCCTCCTCCTCACCATTCTCTTCATTTCCCTGATCCTTCTCGTGCCCCTTCTCACCTCACCTCTCCCCCTCCTGATCCTTACCGTGACGACGCCGACGACGACATTGCACGTCAACGCCAACCATGACGTCTTGGCTTTTCCTCTGCACGCCGGCGCCAAGGAACCTCCGCTCCTCGAGCACCAAGGACTCCTCCGGCGCCGGCGCCTGTCCAGCCGTGGCACCCCAAGGAAGGGTGGGCCTGGCGCCGCGCGCTCTCTCTCTCTCTGACACACAGTCCAAGGTGCCAATTATCACGGGGAGCCAGATGCGGCACCGAGCGTGTTTCTCTCTGTGGCTGACGGGGCGTGCGTTACGCCCATAGGCGGGACCGTTGCGCGCCGTAACGGCCCCCGCCCAACAGAGGCTAGGTCACCACATGTCCGTGACTCATGTTTGCCAGTACTCCAAAGGACCTGTGTTTAAAGGGCGAGAGGGAAGTAGGCGTGCGCACGTGAGTGTGCGTGTGTGTGTGTATTCACTTGGTCTTTGGATCACGTGTTGGACTCGTGATCGACAGCTATTTCCCTCCTGGAAGAGAGCTCAGAGCTCGTAGGTCCGATCTATGGGTAATGCTATGACCTTACACACACACACACACACCAAACTCCCCGCCCACGAGAGTCAGAGTAACGACCCGAAGCGCAGCTGTACCGAAATAATTTCGGCCCTGGGCAGGACTCGAACCAAGCACTACGCGCACCACCATGCTAGTAGTTCATCGCTCTACCAACTGCGCCACCGAGTTGTGTGTGTGTGTGTGTGTGTGTGTGTGTGTGTGTGTGTGTGTGTGTGTGTGTGTGTGTGTGTGTGTGTGTGTGTGTGTGTGTGTGTGTGTGTGTGTGTGTGCGCGCACCTGTGTGTGTTCGCGCACCTGTGTGTGTGCGCTCACCTGTGTGTGTGCGCGCACCTGTGTGTGTGCGTGAATTTGTGTGTGTGTATTCACCTTGGTCTTTGGATCACGTGTTGGACTCGTGATCGACAGCTATTTCCCTCCCGGAAGAGAGCTCAGAGCTCGTAGGTCCGATCTATGGGTAATGCTATGACCTTGCACACACACACACACCCAACTCCCCGCCCACGAGAGTCAGAGTAACGACCCGAGGCACAGTGTGTGTGTGTGTGTGTGTGTGTGTGTGTGTGTGTGTGTGTGTGTGTGTGTGTGTGTGTGTGTGTGTGTGTGTGTGTGTGTGTGTGTGTGTGTGTGTGTGTGTGTGTGTGTGTGTGTGTGTGTGTGTGTGTGTGTGTGTGTGTGCATGTGTGCGTTTACCTAATTGCAACATACAGAATAAAAGATCCAATCGTAGAATCCGGTCTCATTGCCTCGATCGGGCACACTTGCCTTTGAACTGGCTCACAATATTTGACTAGATTACTTCTTCACCTAGGTCATTACACAAAGCGATGCATGTGTACAGAAAACTATGCTTCTTTACATCATTTTTGGGGGGAAGGGGGGAGGGAAGGAGGGGAAGGGAGGAGGGGGGAGGGAAGGAAGGGAGGGGAGGAGGGGGAGGGGGAGGAGGGGAGGGAGTGACTTTATTCCATGACCTCTTGTTGTTGTTTATGGTCTTACTAAGATATTTTCTCTGCCAATTTCATCCTTTCCTTCCGGAGTTCTAAATGTAGCATTCATATCCCCTCTCTCACTTTATAATATAAATATTCATCTCTTCCTAGTCTCTTCTCACACAGTTTGTCAGCAATCCTGCTCTCTACATTCTCCAGATTTTCTTTAAATATCGTTCTTGTTAATGTGTTGGTAACATTACTTCTGCGACAGCACTGTACATGAAGTATAAGGCAAGGTACGACGACGGCGAAAGATAGTTCGCAAGGAGAGAGGTACCATGAAGACCTATATCATGACCAGGGATGCCGCGTTTTCTACACTACCGTGTAGAATGGGAGTGTTGCCATACCGGGGCATACATTTTTCTCGGGCATGATATACTTGTCAAACTTTGACAAAATGTTGGTTCTAGTTTTTATTCTTGACTGTATATAAGAACCCCATGCCCTAACATATTCAATAAAATATAAAAAAAAAAATTATATTATTATCGCAAAAAGAAAGCTGAAACTTGAGCGTAGAATTTTTTTCTACACCGTAAAAACGTATCTTTTGGGGTACAATATATTATAATTAACATAATTACCATAAAAGTCATATTTTGATGTACCATTTATTATTTGATAACTAGTTAAGTGTTTTTTTAAACAACAGCTTGAGTTTTTAAATGTTTTGAACAGCCTACTGATATGTAGAAAAAAATTCCTCGTGTCCTCGTGCAGTTGCCACATGCCGCTATTTTTCTATCTTTTGATACAAAATTCTACTAAATGGCAACCCTGATAACAACTAACCAAGGTTGCATAGATGGTGAGAAAAGCACGTGAAGCGCCTCGCGCGTTGTGAGCGGAAACTGAAAGCAGTGCCTCGAACATAAGGATTAGGTGCCAGCACTGAAATGTGATACTGGCACAGTACATAAAAGGTCACCGCCAGTTTGTCAGTAACACCCAACATGCGAAATAAATAATGGTCGAGCTCCAAATCAGATCGACGTTGTTCCTTGACCAGATCGTGAGTGAACTGTATTGTGTAGCTATAGCTATCCTTGGAATAGTCGCCGAAGTGAACAGACCATAAATGTACTGTAACCGAACGGTGACCTGAACGGAGTGATTACCCTTAGACCGTTACTGTAGCGAGACTGCCCACTCACCGGATCGTGATGGCCTCTACAGTGTGAACAGAACCTTACTACCGTAAAATTAAACGAAAATCTGGGATCACGAAACCAGACACAATCGGAGACAACGACCGAGTTTCCCCCCTGACCATAAGGTCAAACTGTCGCGGTGTGTGACCTCGTGTCCCACATTTTGGCTTAAGCATATTGTCTTTAGCTTTCATCGTCTCCTGCCCCACTATTCTCGCCTTTGTGTCGCACTCTTTGAGGATTCGAGACGGTGGGGGGAACAAGGGCTGGGCGGGTAAGGTGGACTTGGGCTGAGCCCACTTTGCTCCTTAAAGAGTTACTAACAATGGACGAGATTGCAATTACCAGTAAATGGAAAAACCGTACCTACTTTTTATTTTCTTTTTTATTTATTTCATTGGATCACATGAAGAATCGTCACCCCAGACTTCGACAGGGTGACAATTCTTCGTGTGGGCTACCCTAGGGTGACAATTCTTAATGTGGGCCATCCTGGGTTTACGATTCTTCGTTTGTATAAATTGATGACAATAATCAGAACCTTCATTCAACCTAACCTAACCTAACGTAACCTAACGTAACCTAACGTAACCTAACCTAATCTACATTTATCTATTTATAATTTTGTTGGAGAGTATTCGACGTTAATTTCTTTGTAGGACATCCGTTCTGCCGTAAAGTTAAGCACTTTGTTGCAAAGCATCACATAACCAAGCGCGAATGTGATTCGAAACCCGCAGAGGACTGTGAGGCCGGTCGCCAAAGGTTGCTGACAATCTTGCAGTGTACCCAATCTCTTGACGGACGATGCCAATTATTGATGTTCCTATTTTGACAATAACTTAAGGTCAAACTGTCATCGGGCATAAGTGTAAAGTGGTATGGATGAAGCGATCAATGATCCATCTGTTTGGACTCTGGTTCTTAGCTTGTTTTAGTTGATGGTCTCTTCAGACTTACGATTCTGTGGTCCTCTCACATTTGTTATCAGAAAATTATCTATTCTGCTGTTTATATTCATTTCAAAATTCACATGAATTGTAGCTATGTAAAGCGAAAGTGTATCACCTGAGAAGAAGAAAAATTTCCATGAAAATAAGATAGTGAATCAGAACACGAAATCACAAAAAAAAGTGTAATGTCTTATCTATCTTACATGGCTCCATGGAACTCTGTGTTGTCATTTGGCGTTGGAATACGCCCGCATTTCCTGGAGCACCTGATGAGTCCCTCACACCCCACACGTCAACACAAACGTCAATCTATCGAGAGAGAAAGTCCCCGGACGGATGACTTCCGGCGTCTCCCCAATTTCCGGACAAGGGAGCTCCGGACTCCCGGATTTCTGATCCTCCCTTTGACTTCTTCCGTTTCCGGTCAGTCTTTGTCCCGTTGAGGCCCGAGTGATATCAGTGGGCACTCTTCGTGGGTGTTTTTGTGCATTAACCCACATTTACTGTCCCTCTTTTTTACTTCGCACCTCAGAAAATAAGGTTAGAAAAGGAGAGCAATTGTGAAATACCAGCGGAAAAACTTCGGAATAAATATGATAAAAACCATACTAGTGTAGATACAGGGATTTCATTTATTTGATTATTCATTTATGTAATCATTCATTTTATACATTATATATATACATATATATGTGCGTGTATGTGTGTGGAAACAGTACTTCTGCTCCTTCCCGGACTTTACAAAGGATTACAAAGGATTACAAAGGCAAAACATGCCGACAGGAGACCTTTTGATCCATATCTAGGTCGGATGCCAAAAAAAAAAATCATATTAATAATAAATTAAAACTATAACAATGTAAATAACAATTAAAATACATAAATAAATGCATTGGTATAGTTGAATAACAAACAAACAGGTAAATAGTAAATGATAATAAATTGACATATAACTAATAATAAATGAAAATCAGACAGACAAATTATAACAAAACAAAAACAAATAATATAACATAAATTATAATCATTACAGCATCTTACTTAGGTATTTATCTAACTGATTCTTAAAGCTTCGAACTGAACTACATTGCACTACCTGTGCAGGAAGTTTATTCCATTCATTAACTACACGGTTGGCAAAGTTGTTTCTACCTACTTCCAAATTGAATCTATTTCCGGACAGTTTGAGACCATTGTTTCTTGTCTGATTCTCATTCAATGTGAAAATTTGGTCACTTTTGATGTTGTCAATTCCCTTTAAAATCTTAAAGACCTGTATCAAGTACCTCTGAGTCTACGCTTTTTTAGGGAAAACAGATTCATGTGCTTAAGTCGATTTTCGTATGATTTATTTTTGATATTTGGAATCAGTTTTGTGGCTCGCCGTTGTACTTTTTCCAGTCTGTCAATGTCTTTAATGAGATTCGGTGACCATACGGAAACAGCATATTCCAAATGTGGACGAACTAACGATTTATATAGCTTGTTAATGAGTGATGGACTTTTGAAATCAAAAGATCGCGCAATCAATCCCAGAATCTTATTTGCTTTCTCAGAGGCTGAAATACACTGCTTGGATGATTTGAGGTCGTTACTGATAATTACGCCGAGATCTTTTTCACTATCCACTTTTGTTAACGAATTTCCAAATAACTTGTAATCGTACTTGCTGTTATTTTTACCTATGTGCATTACCTTGCATTTACTTGTGTTAAATTTCATTAGCCACTTTTCAGACCATTGCTGTAATTTATCTAAATCTTCTTGAATATCTAATTGGTTTGAGTGATCATTTGCCACTCCGCACAGTTTTGTATCATCAGCAAATTTGGAAACAGTAGATTTTAGTCCATGGTCTATATCATTTATATATACTATGAATAGAAGTGGCCCAAGAACGGAACCCTGAGGAACTCCACTTGCAACACTTTTCCATCCAGAAGTTTTTCCATTTAAAACAACTCTCTGTTTTCGACCTTTCAACCAATTACTAGTCCAACCTAATAAGCTACCACTTATTCCATGCAAAGCTAATTTAGTAAGAAGTCTTTCGTGTGGGACGGTATCAAAAGCTTTTGCAAAGTCTAGATATATTAAATCTATATTGTTTCTTTTGTCAAAATTCGAGACAACTGTGTTGTAGAATTCGAGTAAGTTAGTCACGCAAGAACGTTTCCGTCTGAAACCATGTTGGCTATCATTTATCAAACGGTTACTTTCTAAATGATATTCGATAGCATCTCTGATGATAGTTTCCATTATTTTTCCTACGATCGAAGTCAAACTAATAGGCCTATAGTTATTTGGTTTCTTTTTGTCACCTTTTTTGAATATGGGAGTAACGTTAGCTAGCTTCCATTCTCTTGGGACATCTCCGGATATGATGGATTTCTTGAAAATAATTTCTAATGGAACAACAATCTCATTTTTCATTTCCTTTAAGATTCTTGGATGCCAACCGTCAGGCCCTGGTGTTTTATTAACTTTGAGTTTGTCTATACACCTTTTAATTGTTTCTTTTGTTATATTTACCGTAGTGAGTAAGTTTACCCCAGACTTTTCACAGGTTTCAGTTTGGAATTCACTTTGAGGTGTTTCGTTTACGAATACCGAGCTAAAATAATTGTTTAAGAGATTACACATTCCTTCATTTGAATATTCAAGTTGACCGTCAGCAGATAATAGTGGACCAATGTGATTCCTAACAACCTTTTTATCTCTAATGTAACTATAGAATTCTTTGGGATTCTCTTTGGATTTCTCAGCGATGTTCATTTCGTATTGTCGTTTTCTTTTTCTTATTGTCTTTTTTAAATCTCTCTGTATTGATACATAACTTTCATAGTCATTAGATGCACCCGAGCACTTATATTTCTTATAAGCCTGTCTCTTTTTAGCAATACTTTTTCAGTTTCTTTGTCGAGCCACTTTGGGCGAGCCTGATTTGGGGGACGTCTGTCCTTAAAAGGAATGTAAGTTTGAATCATCTTAGTGAGCGTATTTTGAAATATTTCCCACATCTGATCTACAGGCCTTTCGTTTAATTTTGCCTCCCAATCTGTAAGCTGAAGCTCCTGACGTAGTTCTATGAACTGAGCTTTACTGAAATCGGGTATTTTAGAAGCACAAGTATCTATTCTAAAATTGTTTAGGAGTTTGAATCTGACTAAGTTGTGATCGCTATTTGCAACAGATTCACCGACTTCTACATCAGTTGCCATGCTTTCGCGGCTAGTGATCAATAAATCGAGTAAGTTTCCATATCTTGTGGGCTCTTTTACATGCTGAATTAAGTAATTGTCACCAAGAAAATCAATCAAGCGACTACCTATATGGCCATGTTCAAGGGTCATCCAATCAATGTCAGTAAAATTGAAATCACCCATTATCAATAAATCCCGGTTGCAGAAACTAGACAGTTCTTGAAATAACAGTTTGTCGTCTGCTAATGATAATGTCTTTGGCCTATATATTACACCTATATTCATTTTTTGTCCATTTGTTTGGGTTAACTCAACCCACAAACTGTCATATGCATCCTGTTTCACTTTCTCTAAAACACAAGCATGAACATTGTTTTTAACGTACAATAGAACACCCCCACCTTTCTTGTGGTTTCTATCCTGATGAAAGTGTTTAAATCCCGCAATATTAAATTCAGCTTCGAACTCTGTACCATTTAACCATGTCTCAGTTATTCCTATCATATCGAGATTTTCGCTTTTGACATACGCCTGTATTTCTTGAAATTTGTTCCTAATACTACGAGCATTAAAGTACATAGTTTTAAGAAACTCCTGATTATTTCTTTTTGACACATTTTGAGTTTCAATATCATGTCTTATATTATCATTTTGTTTTTTATTTATGCCTTGCTCTATATTATTATTATTTGGTCCTTCATTGACATTCAATGCCTCATTAACATTTCTCCTATCAAAATTAACATTTCCCCCATCACGGACATCTGGTCGATTACGGTCATCCGATCTATTTTGTACATTTTGTCCCCCTACGTCACCGTGATTCACGCCGGCCTCCCGTCGTTCAGTGACATTATGTCCGGCATCCCTTTCTAAAATTATATTTTGTCCTCCAGTGACATTATATCCTACCGTGATATTTTTTCCTCCACTATAATTACATCCCATCGTGATCTTTTGTCTTCCACTGTCATTACATCCTATCTTGATATTTTGGCCTTCATTGACATTCTGTCCGGTATCTCTTCCTAAAATTATATTTTGTTCTTCACTGACATTATATCCTACCGTGATATTTTCTCCTCCATTATCATTACATCCTATCGTGATATTTTGTCCACCACTATCATTATTTCCCATCGTGATCTTTTGTCCTCCACTGTCATTACATCCCATTGCGACATTTTGTCCTAAGACATTACATCCTAATGTGTCATTTCGTCCTCTAGCGATATTACATCCTATCATGATATTTTGGCCTTCATTGACATTCTGTCCGGTATCCCTTCCTAAAATTACATTTTGGCCTTCAATGACATTATATCCTACCGTGATATTTTCTCCTCCATTATCATTACATCCTATCGTGATATTTTGTTCTCCTTTATCATTACTTCCCATCGTGATCTTTTGTCCTCCACTGTCATTATATCCCATTGCGACATTTTGTCCTATGACATTGTATCCTAATGTGACATTTCGTCCTCTAGCGACATTATTTACCTACACAACTCTTTCCGTACATTTGTCCTTTCTCTTGTCGAATATATATATATATATATATGTGTGTCTGTGTGAAGTTACGACAAATGGATTAACAAACTCCGCCGCTAGGCCTCGAACCCATGTGTGGTCGACTGCTTATCACTAAGCAAAGACGATACCATTGCGCTACACGTGACCGCTCAAGTAGAATGATCTGGTACTTGACCTGACCATTCCCTAAACGGCAATTGCGTGGTAAAATGTGTTTACTTATTTCATTGAGTCTTTATTCAGGCGAGCCATCCGACAAATGGATGAACAAACTGATCCGATGGGATTCGGTCCCTTATATATGCGACACCTTATCTCAAAGCAAGGATGACACCATTGTGCCATACCTGAACGTACAATAAGTAACGATCTAGAACTTCACTTGTGGAATGGTTCGACTGAATAACGACTCCATGGCATAAGTATACATACTGTACCATGCAAGTGCCGTCGGGGTAATGGTTAGGTCAATTTCCAGATCTCTTCATTTTGTACGGCCAGGAGTGGCGTAATGGTATCGTCCTGGCACTGGGAGAACCGGCCGTGAGGCAGCTTCGAACCGGTGACCGCGTAGCAAATATTCCGAACCCTACAATCCCTACACACAGATCCTCCAAAATTCTGGAGTGAATAAAAGATTCGAAACTCCCTTACACACGACTCCAGGGTGCCAGATAAGACACCAGGTTAAAGATCACATGTCGGTCGTTTCGAACCAAATGTGTCTTGAAAACTCAATATACCAGACCAGCGATGCAACTCCTTAAATTCTTAAACATTTTTTCATTTATTCTTTTTTTTTTATCTATTTGGTACCATTATTATCTTTTGCGATCTCTGCACCAGAGAGAAACACAAACAAAAACCAAAAAGGAAATACATCACATGATAAACAAGCATGTCAGAGATCAGTGCAGCCAGAATTCCTCTATATTAACTTACCTTTTATCTGAAACACTTAACAATTTCCTTGATTACTTGGTCGTGCGCTGGGTAGAGAGACAGAATCCCGTGGCGGACAAAGGGAACTACTGAGCATCAAAATTAGTTTATTTTCTGAGCACACTGCCAGGACTTGATTTAGTCTATATGTAAGTGCGTGCGTGTGTGCGTGTTTTGTGTGTGTGCGTGTTTTGTGTGTGTATGTGTGTGTGCATGCGTGAATATGTGTGTGTGTGTGTGTGTGTGTATGTGTGTGTGTGTGTGTGTGTGTGTGTGTGTGTGTGTGTGTGTGTGTGTGTGTGTGTGTGTGTGTGGTGTGTGTGTGTGTGTGTGTGTGTGTGTGTGTGTGTGTGTGTGTGCTGTTGTGTGTGTGTGTGTGTGTGTGTGTGTGTG
>NC_134797.1:20783514-20786014 GCF_046742065.1 Oratosquilla oratoria | reverse complement strand
AGAAGTGACGAAACAGGAACTACTCGACTAAGACGAATCATGCAATGCTGGTTAATCGACATTACCATACGATCAATAAACAACGGGTTTAGTTCGACAGCTTACTGGCAGATGCGTGGTGAGTTTCTGAGATCGACACACAACAATGTTAGAACAGTTAACGTATCTGTCAAGAGGCGCAAGACAAAACCTAAGGCCTCGCCGCCCGGAAGGCGGAAGACATGAAGTGTTCGTACCTGGAACTATGGCCCTCGCCACGTCGAAGACATTGAGGGCGCGGCCCTCGTCCACGGTCCTCATGGCCGACTCGAGGACCCGCTGGTCCCGGAGGTTCCTGTCCAACTCCCTGAGGACCCTCGAGTACGTGGACTCGATGGCCTCGAGGTTCAGGAACCTCGTGTTGTTTCGCCTCCTCGGTTCCGCGGACTCTTTGGCCACCGTCGACGCGGCCGACGTTGTCGACGAGACGAAGAAGACCAAGAAGGCCGTCGAGACGAAGAAAGACACGAGTAACGATCGAATAACCGGAAGGCGAGGCAGTCCGCGCCGGCGGTGGAACGAAGAAGGGAGGCTCTTGTTGGTGGAGTCTTGTGCCGCGAGACGAGGTGAGGTGGAGGGCCTCTCGGCCTCGGTCGCCGCCTTTCTTGGGGACGACGACGACCCAAGTCTCCAGAGGTTCCCCTGAGACGCTTCCAACGCATGTGACGTCATGTCAGGAGCTGTGTCTGCCCAGCTTCTCTGATTGGTCGGCTGTCTCCGGCGGAGCCTTCGCGATTGGTCCATCTCTGGTCGGCTGTCCCTCAAGAGTCTGCAAGAAACAAGTTGGTATTCGTGAGGGTGCAGTCATGGCAAAAGAGTCGTAGGAAGAATATGATTAAAATATACAACAGCAATGCTGGAAACCTGAAGGAAAAACGTAAATGCATACAGATCAGTTGAATACACACACACACATACACACACACACACATATATATATATATATATATATACATATATATATATATATATATATATATGCAGAAAAAAACACTGGGAAATAAGAAGCTTAGTCCGAACGTTTTCGTCTATTTAAGACATTATCAAGGAATACACAGTTACAGAGACAAAGGTGGATATATATACATAAAGTAAAAGACAAGCTAGGAACATGGAAAGGACACACAAGATGCTTCACAATCAGGTAGAGCCGATGTATACATATATGGACGTTTGGTCCATGACGTTACGTCACCCCCGCTTAGTAGCACTTGGAGAAGTTCTTACAACTTTATCAATAACAACTCATCATTCAAGTTTAAATAATCCTAAACTTAAATTGATATTATTGTCAAAGGTTTGTTTAATATGACTGGATTCGATGATGTTTCTTTCTAATAAGGATCTACAAGAAATTATTACATTCGAATTATCCCAGTCAATAGGATGATTGTGGTCTCTTACATGGACAAACAGGCCACTGGAACTTTGCCCTCTCCTTACACTATATTTGTGCTGATTTATTCTAGTTTTTAAAGTCTTTACCAGTTTGGCCGATATAAAAATTTGTTACATTTAAGGCATGGAATAGAGTAAACACAACCGTCGTTTGCTTCAGGTGAATTTTTAATGAGCTTACTTTTTATAGTATTATTTTTGAAAACCAAGTTGATGTTGAATTGTTTGAGAATATTAGGCAGACCAATTAATTTCTTAAATAGACGAAAACTTAAATAGACGAAAACGTTCGGACTAAGCTTCTTATTTCCCAGTGTTTTTTTCTGCATATTATTTTCACGTGTGCCTTAGCGAATTACGGCAATATATATATATATATATATATATATATATATATATATATATATATATATATATATATATTATATATATTTATACACACGTGTGTGTTTGTGTCTGTGTGTGTGTGTACGTGTGTGTGTGTACGTGTGTGTGTGTGTGTGTGTGTGTGTGTGTGTGTGTGTGTGTGTGTGTGTGTGTGTGTGTGTGTGTGTGTGTGTGTGTGAGTTCCTGTGCACATGTATGTATATACATAGGTATAGACATTCAGACACTGAAATAATGCAAATAAAATAACATCTTGTAATTCCTTGACTGAAATGAATATCATTGAACCAAACCACATGAAACACACATTTGACCAAAACATTAATCTAAGTTTAGGTATGTACAGGCGTGATCATTTCATTTCAACGAAAATAGTTGGATGTTATTCCTCCCGGCCTGTGTAACATTTTGTCCATCATCAAGACCTTGACCTGAGTACACACACACATGTTCCATGTTCCTTACAATGTCTTCATCTTTGTAGTGTATATTTACGTCTCTGTATCTCCCATACTGTATTTCCTGAAGATGTCTTAAATGAACGAAAACGTTCGGACTACGTTTCTCATTTACCAGTGTTTTTTCTGCAAAAGTATATACATGTATATACATGTACTAGTACTAGAAAATCTGTCCTACGGCATATGTTCTTACAGGCAGTACGTGCCTGCACGTG
>NC_134797.1:20768514-20776014 GCF_046742065.1 Oratosquilla oratoria | reverse complement strand
ACACACACACACACACGCACACACACACACACACACACACGCACACACACACACACACACACACACACACACACACACACACACACACACACACACACACACACACTGTGTGTATTTACCTAGTTGTATTTACGTAGTTGTATTTTACGGGACGAGAGCTATGCTCGTAGTGACCCGTTTTCGTATCTCTCCACATCCAGTTTATTCTTAAAATCGTGTATAGTTTTGGCATTCGCTGTTACTCCGTTCAGTTTGTTCCAGACATCAATCACTCTATGTGGGAAGCTATTCTTTTTCAGGTCTCTTCTGTAGCTGTCTTTCTCTACTTTCTTTTCGTGCCCCCTTGCTTCTCTCCTGTCCCACTTTAATAAGTCGTCTCTGTCGAGAATTTCCATCCCTTTCATAATTCTGAAAATGGTCAACAAATCGCCTCTTTCTCTTCTCTGTTCCAGTGATGATAGATGTGTGTGTGTGTGTGTGTGTGTGTGTGTGTGTGTGTGTGTGTGTGTGTGTGTGTGTGTGTGTGTGTGTGTGTGTGTGTGTGTGTGTGTGTGTGTGTGTGTGTGTGTGTGTGTGTGTGTGTGTGTGTGTGTGTGTGTGTGTGTGTGTGTGTGTGTGTGTGGTTAAGCATATATGCATTTAGTTGGACACTTTTTGTCGATTATGGTTGGTTACGCAAAACCGCTTGTCTCCGCGCGTTGGACAGCCCTGTCATGGAGCGGGAAAGGCGAGGTTTGCCACATATGATTGAAATTCGTCTCGTGATGTGATCCGGAACAACTGTGCAAATCATCAATAGCAGTGAAAGGGGGGTGAAAGTCCGATAGCCATTCTTTTCTCTCTCTTTGTTTCTAGTGAATAGTTTTATTGCAAGACAGAACAATCACTTCTGAATTCGCTTTCGTCTCGCTGACAATACAATGACTCGCCTCATCGGACGTGGCCTCTCCATCGGCATAAAAAAAGTGTCATACGACAGCATATTGCTGTGCTGCACTGTTTAGTTGCTGCTGTGCTGAGCAACATTTTTTTTTTTTCAACGGTGTCTGGGCTGAAGGGACCTCTGCTGATCACAACCCCGCATCGTCCAGGACCTGCCCTCCTTAGGGATTTTCCTCAGTTGACTAAAATTAATTGAAGGTAGTCATAATCAACATTCGGGCCGAATATAAAAGCCAAAGCGTATACTGAGGTAGTTTCAGCCTTTTGACCTTTATAAAGGTTTCCATCAGCCAAATAAAATCGCTAGACGGTTATCGAAATAAACATACAAGTCGAATATAGACGTGGCACCTTCTTTCTCAATGGTTGTTCTGTCTGGAAGGGGGAAGTGGATAACAGGACTGCAACAACTACAGCGGTATTACGCTGCTCAGTATGGCGGGCAAAGGTGCTCGACCATCTGTTCCTGACACGAAAGTTGTCGATATTTCTGCAGGAGGACCAAGGTCCGAATCTTCAAGTCATTTGTTCTTTACGACTGTGACACGTGAACACTGAATGCCGACTTGAAAACACGTTTCGACATCTTTGGTACCAAATGCTTTATCAAAGCTAGTAAGAGGATAAATATATTCCTCCATCAAGGTCTGTACAAATTAGATATTTATGTGAGTAAAGGAATTTCAAAGCTGTTTGAATTGTAAAACACCAGTTCTGAACAACTGCCCCAATTGTTTGATGATCTCAAGGACAACGGCAAAACCATGTGTACCTCTTCTACTACTTCTCCGAGTTCCTTCTCCACCATGGCTTTTTCTGTCATATATTTCTGTAAGTTCTTTCTACCTGTTGTAATCCCTTCTTTATACTAGAAGCACTGAAGATGTGAATATACGAAAGCGCTCTGTTTCGTTAATTTATCTTTCCTGTGTGTATATATATATATATATATATATATATATATATATATATATATATATATATATATATATATATATTATATATATATATATATTCCTAAACAAGAAACATTGAAACACCATAGATAGAAAAAAGGTGATTGGGCCAATTTAGAAATAAAAGAGGATTCATAGTTACTGGTAAAAAATAAAAAGATCTTGCGCATTGGTAAAGAAATAAAAACAAAGTACGACTCCAAGTTACCTATGTAGGAAAAAAAGTACCACACTGAAGAATCAAAAGGATCTTGGCGCAATTATCAGTAACAACCTTAGATTATCAAAACAATGTATTTCTACTTCATAGAAAGCATGTGATTATCTAGGAGTGAGAGTACAATCTTCTGAATTCAAAAGCGCGGCAATCGTCAAGGAGTTATGTATCACCACCGACATTGTTTTAGAAGATGCTGTTTCCGTACGGTCCATGAACCTCACTAAAGGCACTGACAGATTGGGTAATGGTCCAGTGTCGAACCACCAAAACTGATATAAATCAAAATAAACAACTCATGCGAGGACCACTCAACATATTTCCATAAGAAGAGGAAGAAGATAAAAGAAATGAGTATCGGGAGATGGAGGATTTGATGCATGTCTTCCAGATTTTTTAGAACATTTGAATTAAAGAACGTTTCATATTAAACACCAATCAAACAAGAATAAGTACCTCAAAATCTCAAACTATTTGGAACATGGACATATCCTAGAATTAGGAAGAAGCAACTACACCAATCGCGTAGTTGAAGGGTTGTGGTGCAAGTCAAAGTTTTAAGATTGAAGTGGATAAACACCTAAGAAGCAATATACTGTAATGTCTATGAATTAATTATTCTTTGTTTACCTACTTGGGTCTCTATTTACTTCTTTATTATCAATTTCTCCTTCAGCATCCGATATTCTTAAAGTTCTGAAGATTAATTACCTGATGGTATTGTAACCTCATTATTTGATGAACTTGGAGATTTACATCAAAGCAATATCAGATAAAATAAGAAAGTATGTACAAATGTTTGTAGTTATGTAAAAATAATACAACGTAACCTCATTATTTGATGAACTTGGAGATTTACATCAAAGCAATATTAGATAAAATAAGAAAGTATGTATGAATGTTTGTAGTTATGTCAAAATAATACAATGTACCTAAAGGCCCTTAGAAAGAGCCAGAAAACTAAAAGTCATTCGCTACATGAGAAGGTCGAAAAAATGAGAGAAAGTCGGCTTAGAGAAAGAGTAAAAGGGAGAGAGAGAGAGAGAGAGCGGGAGGGAGGAGGTGGGGGAAGTAAAAAATGTAATGCTGGACATTGTGTCACAATTCCTCAAGGTCGGCAGTGAGTGGCAATTCCTTTCGCCACCAAACTCTCCCGGAATGAAATGACAATTGTCGAACTTATGCCTGCATCAGAGAGAAAGGTTTCGAAATGTTGACCAGGCCGACCATTGAAAAGCGAACGCGATTTACCGACAGTGTTTTCCCTTTTTTTTTTCTATATACACACATCTCGAGTGACGGATCAGGTTGGCCAACTGGACAAGTGCGTCGTTACCTCAGGCTTCCTGGCTGTCACGCCGGGAATGATTCGGCAGACCAGCACGACTTTCTCTCGTCCAATTGCGCCTCGGCTCCAGCGGCCTAACATCGGGACCTGTGCGAGTTACGACCGCCGCATAACGTTCCTGCAGGAAAGTGGTTCTCGCCGGTTCTTGCGAAAGAAATTCCAGCAAAGAAGAAGAAGAAGAAGAAAAAAAAACACAGAAGCCAATTGCTTCATGACGTTGAGGTGTGGGCCTCTTTCACTTTCATGAATGATTGACGGCGATTGAGAAATTGCCACACGCTAGGGCGAAATTTTTAGTTGATCATGAAAACCTCGATTCAAACTTGTTGCTACTGCTGGTGCTCATATTGTTCTTGTTGTTGTTGTTGTCGTCGTCGTCAGTGCTCCACCATCTCGTATACGTTGTGGTCGTGTCTGTACAGTACTTCCGAAGCTGAGTACTTACTAGATATGTGACTTGTTCGGATGTGAGACAAATAGATAACTGGCAATACCTTGTCATATGCTGTCCTCTGTTCAAGCGGTTCTAAGAAAAACGAAACTCGCTCATTTCCAGGACGTCTTACCTTCACTCTTTTCTCCGAATGGCCGAGGTGACTGACTCCACGTGATGTCACTCATTTCCTCAAGAGGTGCAGCCTTGTGGGCTGACGCTCGATCTCCACCCCGAGACAGGGGTTAGAGTTCTTGCCTGCCACTATGGAAGTCCGGGTTCGACTCCCGCCCAGGGCTGAAATAATTTCAGTATCGCTGCGCTGCGGGGTGTTACTCCAACTCTCGTGGGCGGGGAGTTGGGTGTGTGTGTACGTGTAAAGTCACAGTATTACCCATAGATCGGTCATACGAGCTCTGAGCTCTCATCCGGGAGGTTAATAACTGTCTATCACGAGTCCAACACGTGATCCAAGACCATGGTGAATAACACGCCCATAACTTTCCCCTGTGGGTGTGGTCCAGTTCCCTTCGCGCCAAGAATCCCACAGGGGGTGCTGTTGAGACACAAACCAGTCGAAGACTTTATCGACCACTGCGAGTAGTGGGGAACCGCAAGTTTGATTGGTCGCGCTTACGCAACCCGATAAGTGCCTCTTACTGGTATCGAAAGGTTCCCATTAGATCGATTGGATCTCCTGGTACAAGGAGGTGTACAGTGTTTGGTAGTTACGACATGGGACTATTTCCAAGGAGACAGACTTACGACCTCATGACGTCATGAATCGAGTAAGATCAACCTGGTTCCTAACCAGACTGAAACATACAAGGCAGCCTGAGTAGTTAATGGGCCTCAAGAGTATTCCAGTCTTACATGGACAATTGCATGGAGGACAAACGAATAGCAACAGACCTAATGGTCCCCAAGAAACTGTTTCGTTACCTAATCTAAATCTATCTAGAGGTAAAATAATACAAGACGGGGATTTGTATTTAAGTAAATGTCTCTATGATCTATCTATAAGTAAAAATAATTCTAGTCGGGGATTTGTAGTTAAGTAAATGCCAAGACGTTTTTCGAATACCTCTACAGTGGAACAATCAGTGACGTTTGATGGTAGACCATTCCATATATCAACAACGCGGTTGGACATAAGAACATAAGAATGAAGGAAACTATAAGAGACCATGAGGCCTACACTAGGCAGTCCATGTCCATTACCACCTGTCACCCCCATCCATAAAGTTGTCTAACCGTTTTTTAAAACAACTGATAGTTTCAGCGCTCACTACGTCTGTTCCACTTGTTGACCACCCTATCAGTAAACCACTTCTTGCCTATTTCCTTCTTAAATCTAAATTTTTCCAATTTAAATCCATTACTGCGAGTCCTGCTCTGTTGTCTTCATGTGATGACCTTGTTTGTATCACCCTTGTTAAATCCTTTGATCCACTTAAACACCTCTATTAGATCACCCCGTATTCTGCGTCTTTCCAGAGAGTGTAAGTTAAGGTGCCTAAGCCTCTCGTCGTAAGGTAAATTTCTGAGCCCATGTATCATTTTGGTCATTCTCCTCTGTACTGATTCTAGTGAATTGATGACCATTCTATAAGACGGAGACCATAACTGTATCGTATAGTCAAGGATGAGGAAAGAGTATGAAGGACTGTAGCACAGCACAGACACGTGAGACCGATCTACTTGATTGTATTGACACCTGATCCAACCAGATCCTGCTGAGGACCACCATATCAGATTTATGCAAACACGCCCTTCGTTGTTGTTCTGTTGATATAACTTTGTTAACAAAACCAGTTAATCGTGAGGCAATTGATATATATTTACATATATATACATATATATATACATTTATATATTATATTTGCATATATATATATAAGTATACATATATAAATATATATATATATATATATACATATATACATATATATATATATTATATCATATATGTATATGTATATATATATACAGTATATATATATATATATATATATATATACATATATATATATATATGTATATATATATATATATATATATATATATATATATATATATATATATATATATATATAGCCATTTTTGGTACAATCAGATCTTAAACTTATGAGTGACAGGATCCGAAACGAATACTCTGGCAAGCTTGCACGAATGACAACTCCCTGTAGCTCTCTTTCTCTCTCTCTCTCTCTCTCTCTTCCCCCCCTCTCTCTCTACTTTCTCTCTCTTTCTCTCTCTCTCTCTCTCTCTCCCCCCCCCCTCTCTCTCTCTCTCTCTCTCTCTCTCTCTCTCTCTCTCTCTCTCTCTCTCTCTCTCTCTCTCTAATGAGAGAACACCACCTCGGCTTCCACGAGCTGCCTCACATACTGTCGACGAGTTTGTTTCATATCTTGGTCATCTTTCTTCTTCGGAAGAAGAAGAACTCATTCCAAGTCCTTCTCCACTAAGCACCGGCTCCCCCTTTCAAGGGTGTGATAGTGTTCTCCCCAGCTTTTGTTGGGGTAGAACACTTGAATACCCTTCTTAGGGAAAGTATAATTACTGGCAATTTCAACACATACACGCACAGGCATACACACACACACACACACACACACACACACACACACACACACACACACACACACACACACACACATACACTATCACTACGACGGTCCGGGTTCGAATCCTGCCCAAGGCTGAAAGAATTTCAGTAACGCTGCGCTTCGAGTCGTTACTCTAACTCTCGTGGGCGGGAAGTTGGAGGTGTGTGTGTGTGTAAGGTCACAGCATTACCCATAGATCGGTCATACGAGCTCTGAGCTCTCTTCCGGGAGGGAAACAGCTGTCGATCACGTGTCCAACACGTGATCCAAAATACCAAGGTGAACCACATACTCACACGACTTACTGATGTAGTGATTAGCGGCTCGGCCTCTCACTCTGTGGTACCGAGTTCGTGATCTCCTCCAGGCGTGAAAGCTTTCGCTAACACTGCAAGTCGTTATTGGGATCATATGAAGAAATCACCACACACAGCCCGGCCTCTCTTGGGTGGGGGGGAAATTCTTCATACGAGCAAAGTTGCGGTAGCATTCTTAAAAAAAATCTTTCTTTTTCTAGGCTTTATATAAGATTTATGTAAGGGAATATTTTTTCTAAGAATACCACCGTAAGATTCTAACGGTGGTATTTTTAAAAAAAATTCTTTCCCTTCCAAGGATTTATAGGAGATTTATATAAGGAAAGATTTATATAAGGAAAGATTTCTTTTAAGAATACCACCGTTGGAGTGGACTTTCTTCACTTTATTTCAGGACGACGGTAGTCGGCCCAAGACCTCACCATTAGGCCTGACCTCACTTGACCTCTAATTATTTGGCCCAAACATCACTGATCTTAAGAAAATAAGTAAAGTGCGCTACTTGTAACGACAATGTGAACTGGACGATATGTATCAAGATTAAGGGTAACCCTGGACGTGCCGAGAGTAAGACTGCATTAAGTACAAATCTGCAGCAGTTAGGAGGACTGGAGTCCAGTCTGCCAATTCCTGCGTGTAGGTTGAGGCCTGGGGAGGGGGGTGTCCTCGCATAGTATC
>NC_134797.1:20746014-20758514 GCF_046742065.1 Oratosquilla oratoria | reverse complement strand
CGTGTTTCCGTAATAATACACTAAAGTAACTTGTAACACAAACATGTACTGTACTGTACATACATACATACATACATACATACATACATACATACATACATACATATAACTATATAGTACATACGTACACACATACACATACATATATACGAGTATATACATGAATACATACATACATATAGTACATACATACATGCATAAATGCATACACACATACATACATACATGCATGCATACATACATACATACATATAGTACATACATACATACATACATACATACATACATACATACATACATACATGGCAAAATGCCTTTTCCACCTTGTAAGGGGGTTGGCCAACTTCCACTCACCCCTTCAAACCCGTTTGTTGCCCCTCTCCTCCAAACACTGCGTGAGGGTGGGGGGGGGCACCCCTCACTGACGCCGCACCTCGAGCACACCTTTGTGCTGCCAACGGTCATATCCTTGATGTTCACCGACCATATGATGCGTGAAACAAGTTGCTACGCAAACGCGTTTGTTGGTGAAGATAAGCTTGGGAGAAGAGTGAAAGGTGAAGAATGCTGCAAGATACCAAAGGAAGACCTAGATAAGGTTTCTAAATGGAACCAGGAATATAAGATGATATTTAACATAGAGAAGCACAAAGCCTTGGAAATGGGTCGAAGCAAAAAGAGATATAGTAATCACAAAAAAAGCAAAGGAGGGAAATGTGTTAATAAATCTTAATTAGGGATGACCTGTTGCAAAATAAAACATTCCCTGTCGCCAAAAACTAAACTAAACTAAAATAAGATAAAAGATAATGAACCTTAATCAGTGGGGGATGTCGTTAGGTTGCCAAACCACAAAACAAACAGAATAACGAGACATAACTTGTTCAGGAGCATGAGAGTGGTATTTCTTTCAATTGATGAGATGTGATGAAAGAAAATTGTAATCTGTATCCGCCCCACATAGCCCCACATGAAAGTAGAGAATGATGTTTGTTTTTTCATTTTGTTTTTTTGAGCCTCTGCCGCCTCCAAAGCCCCTATGAGCTCCGTCAGCTACTAGAGCGTACCTCCTCTCCACAAGGTGTGCCTTACATAAACACCACCGCACGGGCTCAAGCAAAGCCCGTGGGAGTGATACTTCACTCAAAAAAAAAAAAAAGAGAGAGAGAGAGAGAGAGAAACTACAAGGGGTGGCGGCCAAGGTGATCTCCTGCCTGACTGATAAGACATCTGTGGAGAGACAGGAGGCAACATGACAATTATCTTTAGAAGGGATAATCACACAAACAGAATGACGGGAGAGACACATAAACTGTTCAGGAACATAAGAGTGGTATTTAATTACACTGAAGTGTGGAAGACAAATGAGTGGAAAGCCAGGGATGAAGTATAAGCTGTGAATTTTCTAAAATTGGATGTACTTTGAGAATGTCTAGGTAAGGACGAGATGCGAGTTTACTTCACACATTCCCACGTATCTTATTACGTTGATGGTGATTCGATGAAAAGAGTGACTGAAAATCTGATCCTCTCCCAATTGGAATACACAGCGGTGGTGTAGTCACCATATAAAAAGAAAATATATAGAAAAGTAGAGATATCTACAGACTGGATGAGAAGGACATGTTAGGAGAGACTGGAAAGAACGAGATTACCCACATTGGTGGAGCGAAGAGAGAGGTAATGTGATAATTGTCCTCAGAACGGATGAAATGAAAGCACATCAATGGGACATATCAACGAATAAATGAATAAAATTATAGATAAATAAATAAAAGACAGAATGCTTAGAATATATTGCGAAGCATATATATATCCACGTTGATGTGTAAATTTCTGGAACAAATTAGCAGAACCGGTAAAGCCACACTATGAATAAACTCAAGGAAATCTCTACTAAATGGGAATATAGAAGAAACAGAATCCCACGAGTATAGTCCCAGGTACATATATTACAATTAGTTGAATACAATTCAATGTACAAACACACAGACACACACAGACACACACACACACACACACACATACACACTCACACAAACACACAATCACTTTGCCTGAGGAGGAAAATAACGATTTGTATTATCGGCCAAAGCTTTTCACGCCGGGAGCGCGGCGCAGCTTCGTGTCCTGAAGCGCGGAATGGAACTTGAAAGGGCCTCCTTCCTCTGCAACTATTGCACACCAAAGTCGTGCATTCACCTCCTGGTATCTACGGGGCTGGGGACGTGATCAAAGGGTCCCTGCTCATTGCCTCATTCACTCATCAAATATAACTTTGTTTACTGCTGGCCTGGGTTATAGTTCCATACAGTTTGTTCTGTAAAGCAATCTATCTATACGGAAAGGATAGACTTCTTTACGCCTTTCAAACAATTTTTCTCGTTTTTTTTTTTTTTTTACTTCGACCTCCTGTTGATTTTTCATCTCATATCAGCAAATCCTTTCTGTCCATTTTCCCCAGACCTTTCTCTAGTCTAAATATCATCATGTCATCTATCTTTGCTCTTACAAAGTGGAATTCTTTTTTTTTCTGGTATGTCTTGTCATATAGATTTGGGATCCTCTAAGTTGCCGCCCTTTGTGTCCTCGCTATTTGGCTTTCGCCTCTTTCTAGGTGTGGTGACCACACCAGAGTTGCACGTTGCAGCCTGGAACGAATCAATCATTAAATAAATTATCCTTTTTCGTGAAATCAAATGTTACTCGTATATTCTTCAAGAGCTAAAAAGTCAATCCTTTTATTTTCATTATATGAATTTCTGGCGATAGATCGTCCCTTACTGAAATCCCAAAATCCATTTCCTACTCTGCTTTAGTTAGGTAATTCAGATAATTTTTCATTTTATATCTTTCCATCGCTCCTCTACTTTGACCAAATACCAAGCTTTTACATTTTTTTTTGCATTGGAATGTATATATATATATATAATATATATATATATATATATATACATATATATATATATATATATATACATATATATATATATTATATATATACGTACATACATATAATCATACATGTGCATATAACATTCCAAGTTTCCTGATAGATAACCTAATGCGAAACTTTCCATATCTGTTTTGGTTTAAATTGCTCCAACTTTCAGACTACCTGACGACCGACTA
Organism: Oratosquilla oratoria; assembly: GCF_046742065.1. Classification (NCBI taxonomy): domain Eukaryota; kingdom Metazoa; phylum Arthropoda; class Malacostraca; order Stomatopoda; family Squillidae; genus Oratosquilla; species Oratosquilla oratoria. The sequence continues at coordinate 20,755,382 of NC_134797.1, read as the reverse complement.
CCAGCTGCCTCTATACGCCACTGGATTGGGACCAGCTGGGGCCAGCTGGGGCCTTAGGTATGACGCTAATTGTTACATGGAACTAATAACACGTGGTTAGCTCCCCTCATGGAACTGCCTAGTGTAGGCCTTATTATCTCTTGTAGCCTCCTTCATTCTTATGTTCTTCTTTGTGTAGAATCTTGTCAATGGTATCCTTATGACGGTTCCTCCCGATGCAGAGGAACCAGAACCTTGGGAACAGGAAACTGGTCGAGTCAGGACGACAGTATGACCATCGCTATGTTGACAGTATCGTCATCAGTATGGCGGTAATTTGTAAATTGCAGCCAATTTTTGGCAGCCTCTTTCCTTTCCTATCCTATCCTAGTCTAACCTAGAATATATTAAACCTATCTGTATTAACCTAACCTAATCAAAGGCCTTAGAGGAATCAGGAAAAAAAGATGCCGACCTTGACGGAGCTGCCTAGTGTAGGCTTTATGGTCTTTGCAGTCTCCTTTATTCTTATGTTCTTATGTCATATTGATTAAAAAATAATTAAAAGCCTACACAAGGAGGCGCTTAGCTGAAGCCCAAACCTTTGCCCTTTGTTCTTGGATGGCTGAGACAGGTATCAGCCACTGCTGGGAACTATAGTAAATATACTTTTTTTATTTTTTGGGGGGGAAGGGTAAAAGTGAATCCGGTGGATACCGCAACACCTGAAGACTGTGGCTGAGCTGCGGTGGGAAAGGGGAAGGGGGGGGGAGTTGAGGGGGGGGGAGGAGGAGGAGGAGGAGGAGGAGGAGGAGGAGGAGGAGGCGCCAGATGGCAAAGGTCTGTTCCTGTCTTAAAATACCTGATCGTGAAGAAGCTGTGCAGGCGGGCAGGTCGTACCTGTAAGGAGAAAGAAAAAAACAAAGTGAGAAAACGACACAGACATCTTTAGCCAAAGTACAGTAGCTCCCCGTCCCCAGGCAGGGAGCCGTCATCATTAGTGGTTCCCTGCCTGTTTGTTTCCTCGTGGAGTCCCGTATTTATGGCATGCTGTTTATCTATTCTCTATGGAATGCCTTCAACGCTGAACAAATTCGTCTGGCTCACTGTTTCCCAACCCCTGGGGTCGCCAAGCGTTTTTTCCTGGGGGGGTCGCCAACACATCTCGTATGCTAAATTTTTAAATTTATATTGCTATAATAAAATGAAATGATGTTAACTTTGTCTTTTATAAACCTTAGAATATATTAGTGGGGTTGCGGTCATATCATGAGGATCATATTGGGGTCGCCTGAGAAAAAGGTCGGGAAAGACTAATCTAGCTGCTAGTTCTAAGTTCATGGGCTCACTAGTGAAACTCGATGGTCCTCGCTCCGCCCCGCCCCCCCCCTCCCTTAGGATCCCTGGTCGAAAACCACATAAAGACATAAGAATGAAGGAGGCTGCAAAAGACCATAATGCCTACACTAGGTAGTTCCATGTCCGTGACCACCATGTCCATTACCACCAACCACAGCTCAACGGTATTCAGATCGTGTAAATGTAATCGACAAAAAATATCCCCGCTTCCTGTTAAGACACAACACCATCGTATTGCAGCCATATTCAGCTTTTCAAACCCGGGGTAAGATTTCTTCCTTTCTTTTTTCTTTCTTTGGATTCGTGTTGAGATGCACAGAGGACAACTGAAACTAACCTAAGACATATCAGGAATGTGCAAAAATATTTCTCTGTGTTGGTGCATTAATACAACCTTGTTAGAAAATACTTAATTATAGGAAACTATAATATGCCCCAGACACTCAACGATGAAAACTGTGACTACGTAGTTCCTTGGGGGCAAGGTGGTAAATGCAAGAGTGGAAGGCAGAGGTTTGGAATTGGTGAGTGAGATTGGGAAGTCACGGGAAGTGAGCCAGCTGCAATTTGCGGACGACACTGCGCTTGTGGTTGATTCTAAGGAGAGACTGGAACCTTTGGTGGATGGGTCTGGAGGTGTTTCTGAGAGGAGAAAGTTGCAAGTGAATATTGGCCAAAATAAGATGAGGAATTATGCTGGTGGAAGGTTGGATAAGACTGAAGGGTTTGAGGTTTGAGGATGTGGAGAGTTCTAAGTACTTGGGGCTGCATGTGATGGTGAGAAGACGTGGAGATATATATTAGAATAATAGAAACAAGAACATGCTTGAGGGACATGAAAGGAGTTGTGAGAGACAGGTACTTCGGATTGAATGCAAAAGAGAGAATTCTACAGAGTTGTGATTCTCCCCCATTGCCGTATGGAGCAGAGACTTGGAATATAAGAGAGCCAAAGAGAGAGGAACTGGTTGTTTTTGAGATAAAGTTGTTTAAGAAAGATAGCAAGTGTTACAAGAATGGATAGAATGAGAAATATAGAAATCAGGAAGAGAACGAGATTCGAAAAAGGGTTGTCGGATGAGGTAGATGAGAGAATATTGACATGGTTTAGGCATACGGAAAGAACGAACAACCAAAGGCTACTAGCGTGTCAGAGGCAAAAGTGGATGGAGTGAACTTGAGAGGAAGACCAAGAATGAGGTGGATGGCGTAAAGGGGTCTCTATAAGTGAAATGCCAGTCGAGTAGGGAAGGGAGGTAGTGGCAAAAAAGTGAAATGGATGAAGGGTGATGATAAGGTATGAAACGGCTCGAATAAATTAATTTTATTCTTCCCATCTGCCTCATCGTTTATCCAAGCGGATATGTAGGGAGGTCACCATACGGTATGAACAGTGGTGATGGACCAAGTAACAGCTATCGGGCCCTCCTGTGGAAGAGCCGTGCCCCACTGATTTGCTTTTGGCCTGAGCTATGTGACAGGGGAGGAGGCAACCCATCATATACAATGTACTGGGACAGGAAAGGTGATTGGATTCTTTGTTAGCTCTCTTTTTATGATCAATGACTCCTAGTGATCAGTCGGAGGCGCCCATCCAGTAGCTTCGGGTCATAGATTGACTTGACGACCTAAAGGAGTCTTTGACGACTTCGTAAGCTTATCCTTACCATAAATGTCTCAAAAATCAAGAAACTTTCTTTCTACAGATTAGCAAACGTTGCAGTATTTGCAAGCTATACGGAAACATACCTCTATATATACACTCAGATATGTGCGCACACATGTAAAGCATACAAACATACATATATACAAATACGCAAACAAATATATGAATATGTATATACCTACAAAAACACACATATAAACGCAGATACAAAATACACACAGACATATAAAACACACACACACCTCACAAGTCTCATCCTCTTTTTTTTTACAACAAATACATAAATATATATACACCTACACAAACACACATACAAATGCAAACAGAAATGCACATAGACACATAGAACACATGCACAAACCTCACAAGTCTCTCTCTCTCTCTCTCTCTCTCTCTCTCTCTCTCTCTCTCTCTCTCTCTCTCTCTCTTTTTCTCAAAGTGACGCGGCGAGAAGGGGAACTTTGCAGATTCGCAAAACATCTTAGCCGAGTTAACGGAGCACAAACTTTTCCTGGCTGGCTCGCACGTGGGAACTGCAGACCAACAATAATGAGAATAATTGCCGCCTCAGCCATCACTGACAAGAAACCCGCGGCCCCAGAGCGGCCGTTAACGGTCCTCGTGATTTTCCATAGATCTCTCAGGGAAGGGAGACTGTTGTATGATAGTTTAAGATTGTTTACACGTCACTACCTAAAAGGGGAACTGCATAGTGTAGGCCTTAGGGTCTCTTGCAGTCTCCTTCGTTCCTATGTTCGTATGTTCTTATGTGTGAGATGGTGAAGAGCAAACGCAGTTGATACAGATCATTGACCCGATCACCTGGGAACCGAATGTCAGCCCCTTGGGGCCGCACCACGAGATGGAGGTAGATGTACTGCCAGCTAATCTTCATAGACAATCTCCATTGATATATTCCTAGCGACAGACGTAAAACAAGAATTGGCTCTTTTTCTTATGCAAATACCAGATACCAAGACCGCATACCAGAAAGTGTCAGGGAACTTGTTTTCCTAACTGTACGCGGATCCTGAGGAGTACAGACACATTCCAAAGTTCGGCCACAACCTTGTGTTATCCGCGCTTGCTGACAGACGGCACCTTACATCCTTGCGACGCTGTCAATACGTCTGATTACAGAAACGAAAATTACACATTGCAAGAACGAGTAAATATATAGACAAATTAATAGATAAATAAACAAACAAATAAATTAATAAATAAATTAATTGATTAGTAAAATAACAAAAAATGTAGTTAATGAATGTGTAAATCAATAGATAGATTAATAGATAAATAAACAAAGAAGTAGATAAATAAATGAGTAAGTAAATTAGTAAGATAATCAGAAATTTAGTTAATGAATAAGTAAATAAATGTAAGAAATAAATAATTGTATGAATGAATAAATTCATAAATATATGAATAAAGATATATATCAATAGATACATGAACAAATCAAAGAATAAATAAATAAGTAAATGAATAGATGGGTAAATTAAATAATTACATATCTATATACACAAATAAATGCATACATACAAAAAGAAATACATAAATAGATCAATTAACACGTAGATACATCCTCTTATTAGATCATGACCAGATAAGGCAACTACAAGTCTATCAACGACCTTGGGAAAGCATCCTGAACATAAGAAAATAAGAACATAAGAACACGATCACACACAGAATGCATCAGTGTAGTGATCGGCATAAAACACACATAAGAGGGAGTAAAACACTTTTACGAACGCCCGAAAGTGATATATCAAAACAATACAAAATAATTTTTCATTGTTTAGTATTTCATGTATTACCACATGCAATAGTTCCGTTACAATTTAAGTTCCTTTTCTGTGCATTAAATCGTATCAAAGTAACTAAAAGAAGAAATGTATTTGCATAATCCCCTTATACCCTATAGCGTTGAAAAGATGTACATACAACAGATACACTGAAAATATATGTATTGTATTGGTATTAAGGGCCACTTACAAGGGTCAAACCCGGTTTGTCAAACAAGTGTTTGAGGTGACGTTTGATCGTGTGAATGGGGGTATTTGGTTGTCAAAGACGTTTGACAAACGTCTTTGACAACCAAATACCCCCATTCACACGGTCCAACATCACTTCAAACATTTGTTTGACAAACCGGGTTTTACAAACCGGGTTTGACAAACCGTTTGACCGTGTAAATGTCTCTTTATGACAATAGTCTCAATACTGCCATGACTGCAACAAATGATGGCGGTAGCTGGTCTTGCCTCACACTAGATATACAGATGATTCAGGAGTTTTTTGTGTGTATGCATATATGTATGTGTATGTGTATTTGTATGTGTATATAAAAGTGTATATGTATGTGTACATGTATATGTATGTGTGTATGTATATGTATGTACATGTGTATGTATATATATATATATATATATATATATATATATATATATATATATATATATATATATATGTGTGTGTGTGTGTGTGTTTGTGTGTGTGTGTGTGTTTGTGTGTGTGTGTGTGTGTGTGTGTGTGTGTGTGTGTGTGTGTGTGTGTGTGTGTGTGTGTGTGTGTGTGTGTGTGTGTGTGTGTGTGTGTGTGTGTCTGTCTGCCTGTGTGTGTGTGTGTGTGTGTGTGTGTGTGTGTGTGTGTGTGTGTGTGTGTGTGTGTGTGTGTGTGTGTGTGTGTGTGTGTGTGTGTGTGTGTGTGTGTGTATGTACATGTATATATGTATATATATATATGTATATGTATATGTATATGTATATGTATATATGTCTATGTATATGCATATGTATATGTATATGTATATGTAAGTGTATATGTATGTGTAATTGTAAGTGTATATGTAAGTGTATTTGTATGTGTACATGTATATATATATAAGTATATATGATGATTATTCATCGTGACAAATTTGAGGAAAGAGAGGAAACGGAAACTCGAGAAAAGCTTTTGAGTTTTATTACCGACGTTTCGACACTTTCGTCTTTCGAAAAGACGAAAGTGTCGAAACGTCGGTAATAAAACTCAAAAGATCTTCTCGAGTTTCTGATTCCTCTCTTTCCTCAAATAAGTATATACATATATGTATATATATATATATATATATATATATATATACATATATATATATATATATATATATATGTGTGTGTGTGTGTGTGTGTGTGTGTGTGTGTGTGTGTGTGTGTGTGTGTGTGTGTGTGTGTGTGTGTGTGTGTGTGTGTGTGTGTATATGTATATGTATATGTACATGTATATGTATATGTATATATGTGTATGTATATATGTGTATGTATATGTATATGTATATGTATATGTATATGTATATATATATGTATATGTATATATGTGTGTGTGTATATATATGTATATATGTATGTGTGTGTATATATATATGTAAATGTATATGTATATGTATATGTATATATATGTATATATATATGTATGTATATTTATAAGTATATGTATATGTGTATGTATATGTGTATGTATATGTATATGTGCATGTGTGTATATATATGTATATGTATATGTATATGTATATGTATATGTATATGTATATGTATATGTAAATGTATATGTATATGTATATGTATATTCGCATACTTTGGGCTCAGATTCTCTCTAATACATACTGCATTGAAGACGACTGGATATTCACAAATGCTACTTTTCTTCTTAATATTTTGAGAAAGTGAGCAGAGACGAGTTCTTTCAAATTTTCTACTATCATTTAGTTGATTACAAAAAAATCGTCTTCCAAATGGGAAGACCAAGTTACACAATAATGCACCAGAAACAGTTCCATCATAAGAAAATAGATTGGAGAAAAAGAGACAAATCAACTTAAGTACGAGTACATCAGCTAGATCCAATGGGGAGGATTGTATTAACACAGGAATAGTTTAAATGATCCGGGAAGAACGTCGTGTGTGTGTGTGTGTGTGTGTGTGTGTGTGTGTGTGTGTGTGTGTGTGTGTGTGTGTGTGTGTGTGTGTGTGTGTGTGTGTGTGTGTGTGTGTGTGTGTGTGTGTGCGTGTGTGCGTGTGCGTGTGTGTGTGTGTGTGTGTGTGTGTGTGTGTGTGTGTGTGTGTGTGTGTGTGTGTGTGTGTGTGTGTGTGTGTGTGTGTGTGTGTGTGTATGTGTGTGTGTACCTAATTTACCTAACTGTAGTGTACAAGAAAGAAGCAACGTTCGTGTGTGTATGAGCGTGTGTCCATTTTTGTGCGTGCGCATTTGTCTAATTATAATTTATCTTTATCACTTCTCTTTTTTATTATAGCGTTCCTCCCACTTGTTTATTCGTTCAGTATGTTTCATTTTGGTTGTAGCTAGGCAATCTATTCGCCCAAGGGTTAGTCAATCCGTCAAAACCTATCCTGGTTAATCCAGACGATTTGATTCAGCCGATAGGAGCCTCTGGCGCTCACAAGTCAAACGTCTTATTTTCATTTATCTTTTCTTCCTCCACCATATAATCTCCATCAATTCCCTGGTCCTTCAATTCCTCCTCCTTTTCCTCTTCTTCACTCCAAATTTTACTTTCATAAAAATTATATTCATCATGGTCCTTATTACCATTATCATCATCATCACCTAAACCACTATCATCTTCATCATGACGTCGTATCGACCTCCATATGATGGTCGATGACGTCATGTCGGGGTCCACCCGCGTCCTCTTCCCGGCCAACACTTTCTTTCCATATATTCTCAGAACAACAAAGCCCTCCGCGCTGTCTTCGTGACCGTTCTCCATCACCCCACGAATTCTTTTTTCCCCTCCAGCATCTCCAACCACGGGAGAAACTCGGCTCTCTTTAATCTGAGCCATATATCCACGAATAAGTGCGAAATGCAGTACGGTCGGGTGAGGCACAAATTTATGCTCGTGTGAGTCGCGGGAGATGTGTTTTGAACCTTTGGTCTATTTACGTAAACAATAAAATCGTATTCTAATTGTTTTCGATAAGTTCCAGGGTTCAACATCTTAAATCGAAACTCAAGAAATATCAGCGATTTCAAACACATCAGTTAGCATCTCTTACGCACCGACAACAGTAAGTTCCAATTGAAAAGAAGATGAAGAATTAGCAACCGATGAATGGAATGGACTCAAGCCTGAAAAAGATCAGGATGGATCGGGACCCTCAACTCATCGTTTGACCCCGCCTTTGGCTAAAAGAAAAGAAACAAATAAACAAAAATCCATTTGGTCATTTCACATAATGTCTTGGGGCAACTGGGTAGGACCCACCAAGAAAACATACTTTGGAGTGAAATCCCTGAAGCCAATGTCCACCATGGGGTCCTCTCACTCACATGACATTCCTTTGCGCACCTAATACTACTTCTTCTTGCTGCTGAATCACTTTCACCCGCTTTTATGCTCATAATTCTCGATATCTCTCCCCGTATAAGACAGTCGCTGCGCAGGTTTGGTGCATTTAGTATTTTATGGCTTTTAGACCCGTCCTCACGGATCATTCACGGATCTTTTAGTGATGATGCCTCCTTTCTGCTAATTCCCTCCTTAATTCTCCCTTTGACCGATTCCCTGCCTCCTTTTTTTCGGCGCGACATTGTCCCCAATTAAAGAAGCTATATTAGCGGTGCGGTACAAATTCTCTCGGTACTTCTTTAAGTCTTCTTCTCTTCTCGCACACTTTCTCCACTTCTTTCTCCTTCGTTGTTCTTCTTCTTGGCTTCTCTCTGTAGCTGATTCCACATTCTCACTCACTCACTCACTCTCTCTCTCTCTCTCTCTCTCTCTCTCTCTCTCTCTCTCTCTCTCTCTCTCTCTCTCTCTCTCTCTCTCTCTCTCTTCAAACCTTATCCAAGATCTTGGTCTCTTCAACACTATCTACGCCACCCACATCATCATCATCATCATCATCATCATCATCATCATCATCATCATCATCATCATCATCATCATCATCATCATCATCATCATCATCATCATCATCATCATCATCATCATCATCATCATCATCATCATCATCATCATCATCATCTTCATCATCATCGTCATCATCATCATCATCATCATCATCATCATCATCATCATCACCATCATCATCATCATCACTCCTGTAACCATCACTTTTCTCGTGAATGCACCAACACCAACATTGTCACCACCACCAGGCAGTACGTCGTTATCACCGACGACTACCAGCACCATTTCCATCACCATTAACACCATGACGGCACCTTAATCACCATTATCACGGGTTCCATCATTACCAGTCCCTAACGCAACCACTAAGTCACCACTTTCGTGCTTTCACTGCAACCACAAAATCATCACAATCGTTTTCCTCTGCACCTGATCACTATCACCATGCCTACT
>NC_134797.1:20736014-20741014 GCF_046742065.1 Oratosquilla oratoria | reverse complement strand
AAGAGAAGAGCTAACTTTGTAGGGTACGGTCTCTCCGTTTCCATCGTTTAAAACAAGTTGTGTATACTGTGTGTATGTGTGCGTGTGTGTGTGTGTGTGTGTGTGTGTGTGTGTGTGTGTGTGTGTGTGTGTGTGTGTGTGTGTGTGTGTGTGTGTGTGTGTGTGTGTGTGTGTGTGTGTGTGTGTGTGTGTGTGTGTGTGTGTGTGTGTGTGTGTAACAGGTGTGTTTTACCTACCAGTCCATGGTTACATTGTAATGCATTTCGTCATCAATCTTTGCATGTATTAAACGCTTGGTGACATGTCTGCAACTGCGTATGTCTCACTTTCCCCAGCACTCCGCAGTTTATTGGTAAATATGTTAATTTTGAATTTCATAATCCTAAATTCTTTTAAGTCTAATTTGGTGAATATTTATTTGAGCGCCTAATTACCTCCTCGTATTATTTGGTGTAGTGCACGCAGTTTTATAAGTGATACAGTAAGAAATAACTAATAATTTAATTCAACGAGCCTGGCGAACTGCAAGGCAATTGATCAACAACATTAGTGAAGAAGATCTCGGCCAAGTTCTCATGAACTGATTATAACGGTTTTTTTTTTCTCTTATTCTTCCTCTTCTTATTCTCCTTCTTCTTCTCTTTTGTCTTCTTCTTCTTCTTCTTCTTCTTTTTGTTCTTATTGTTCTTCTTCCTCTTCTTCTTCTTCTTCTTCTTCTTCTTCTTCCTCCTCTCTTTCTTCTTCTTCTTCGTCTTGTTCTTCTTCATCGTCTTTTTCGTGTTCTTCATCTTTTTCTTCTGCTTCTTCTTTTTCGTCTTTTCTTTTTCTTTATCTTTTTTTTTCTTCTTAACTTTCATCATCTTCATTTTTGTCTTTGTTGTCTTCTTCATCTTTTTCTTCTTCTTTTTCTTATTCATCATCTTTTCTCTCGTTCTTCTTCTTTTTCATTTTTTTCTTGTCACTTTTCTTTTTTTCTTCTTAGACCATTACAGCTTGAACCCAAATACGATGTGGTCACAAAGTGTGTTATTTTCACAAACTTCTCCATCTATATACTGTTAAGTTCTTATTCAGTGTATCTGCTCTCCTGATCCCTAAACCTAACTTAACTCCTTCACCCAACCATTTAAAAATCGATGAACTTACGCAACATTAAACGAGGAATCTGATGCTGTGTAATTTTGTTTGCAACACGTAACATCATCCCGCGTGGATTACCCCAACCAGTTGCAAACTGGTCCACATATGCATCTTTTCAAAGGAACTCTACTGATGCTCAATATATCTTACAACTGGAAATAAACTCTCCTACTGGGATTCGAACCCTCGCCCGAGCGGCTTGCTTTTTATAAGACGAAGACCGTACCACCACGCCACCATGACCCTAAAAACGGAACGACTTAGTTCACGGACTAATCATTCCGCCGAAGGCACCCGAGTGAAACGTGGTATGTACTGCATTTCATCAAATCCTTTATGCAGGCTAAGTTTTCCGACAATATCTTACAACATGCAGCGTCTTCCTTAACGGCTGCAGGAGCTATGAAAGACTACAATGCTTTAGTCTACATGATATTCGACAATACAGCTGAACTGTGCTCGAAAACTGTACCTTGGATCCACTCAATATATGCTTCCCTGGGACCGTGAAGGAGAGTTGATTCTGCAATGCCGTGACTGACAAAATTAGCAACAATCGATCTCAGAGTTTCTTGATTCGGCTGAGCTCTTTGGATTATGACACTATAAACCAGGAACTGAGAAGCTCTTCCATCATCTTAATGAGGAACTTGGATCCTCCAAGGCTTTACAGTTGAACGCGAATGATGATGATGATGCTGTGTGTGTGTGTGTGTGTGTGTGTGTGTGTGTGTGTGTGTGTGTGTGTGTGTGTGTGTGTGTGTGTGTGTGTGTGTATGTGTGTGTGTGTGTATGTGTGTGTGTGTGTGTATGTGTGTGTGTGTGTGTATGTGTGTGTGTGTGTGTGTGTGTGTGTGTGTGTGTGTGTGTGTGTGTGTGTGTGTGTGTGTGTGTGTGTGTGTGTGTGTGTGTGTGTGTGTATGTGTGTGTGTGTGTGTGTGTGTGTGTGTGTGTGTGTGTGTGTGTGTGTGTGTGTGTGTGTGTGTGTGTGTGTGTGTGTGTGTGTGTGTGTGTGTGTGTGTGTGTGTGTGTGTGTGTGTGTGTGTGTGTGTGTGTGTGTGTGTGTGTGTGTGTGTGTGTGTGTGTGTGTGTGTGTGTGTACATCTTAAGTAAAGCGTCAGCAATACCATTCAGCATTCAGAAAACGTTTTAATATTAATTCTGGTCACAGCAGAATACACTACTTGTCTTTCCAAGAGTTGTCTTGTCAGTTATCTTATTTTCGCAGCCAGATATCAGTAGTTCAAGTATCCAATATCATTCAGTGAAATTAAATATCAATTCTGGTCACATCAGAACGCACTGCTTTTCTCTTTAAGGGTTGTCTGGTCAGCTGCTACTATATTTTCGCGGCCAGTGGTCGTATTTATTGCCATGCCTTGTGGGCCTGCCCCTGGGCGCGCCAACAAGTGTTGCCATGGTACAAACCTGATCAAATTCATATTCAGACGTGTGAGGCAGGGGCTTCATCACTCTACTCGTATTTCCTCAAGTCTGTCATACAGCTGCAACTTGTATGAACCCATCCTAAATTAGATAGCGTTAGGGTAAAAACTGGACAAAAGAAAAAACAAGAAAGATAATACACAGACTTGGCGCAACTTTCGCTTAAGATGCAGCACTTCTCGCAGCGAGCAGAGTTGCCGCGACTGAGTGAAAGTCGAGCGAAAGTCGAGCGAAACTTTAGGAATGATCCGCTTTTGGGATCGACCTGTCGATGGGCAAAAACAGAACCTCCACCACAGGGCAAAAAATGGACCTCTGTTCTCCATCAACGCGGTTCAAACAATCATCTCACTAGGGCAGGAATGTTCATCCCTCTAGGGGGGAAAACTGGGCATCATCTTTGTCGGTTTAACATCCCCAGCAGACGCCACAAAATTATGCCAACAAACGGATATACGATAACTTTTCAGAACGGGTACGACCTTCTAATTCGTGACGATGACAACTATAGAAGTTTTTCTTTTTCTTGTTTCTTAGCCCAAGAAAATATTTCATATCTTAAGGTGTTTGTTATCTTATTCTGTTTAAAGAGAGTCCCCTAACTTTGTGGGGTAGCCTAAGCTTTGATTCACAAACTGACCCGAATCTATAGGTCTGGACTTAAATTGTAGAAATCTCACTTTTCCAATTTCACTTTAGAAACCAGTTTTTATCTTACGGGCCCGGATTTGTGTGACCTTGGATCCAGAGAAGTATTTCAAGAGAACCAGCATAGTGATTATTCATTACCAATAGTTATAATGTCAATGCTGCTATTAGCTACAAGATTGACCTTCCCCCTGCTTTCAGTGTTAATCAAGAAATCTCTAGATACCTTTTTTTAAAGAATATTTAGTATCGAACTGGCACGATCAGTATTAATAAAGTTACTTCAGTATTATCATCAGATGTACATCGTCAAAGGAGACCCTGTATGAAGCGCATGAGTGACCCAGTGACCCGGAGACTTCGACGACGAACCGAAGCAGATAGAGCTGCTGCCTTCATTGGTCTGGTCGTTTGAATTTTGGTGGAAACCCTCTTCATTAAGCTTGTTCTAAAAATTAATATGTAGTGTTTCAGTCTTACTGAGATAATATTTTCGATAATTTCCTCGTTTTCCTTTATTGTTGATATAAGCATTCCTTTTAATGTTCAATCTGACGCTGTGTTTCTCTTTTTTCTTTACAAATGGAATTATAAAAAGGCCTTAGCCTACACGTATTCGTCGCAACAAGTTGTGTATGAACTGGAGGAGTATCAATAACATAACGCCCTGCAGTTTCTTTCTAAGTCGAGCCGTCAAGGTAGTTATCCAAGTAAGTCAACTCATAAACACATTTCCACTTGTCGCTCAAACGAACACCCAGCGCTCCACTTTCACGAGATTGGGCAAGGCATACAAAGAGACCGAATTGGTAAAACTGCATATGCATCATCATGTGACGTGTGCACTACTTTGTGCATGTACAGTACATTGGAGATGTTCCAGCACAGCATAAATTCCTTACTCAATCCAACGTGCAGTATGGTTTTCTTATTAATCCAAGCTGAAGTGTCCGTTGTTGAATAAACTGAATATACAGCAGAACAGCAACCTCATCTTCCTGCACACGCTCGCGCACATAAACGCACGCACACATACACACACACACACACACACACACACACACACACACACACACACACACACACACACCTTTTCTTGTTTTGTCCCCTTTAGTCCGATGGTAACATATATGAATTCTGCTCTAGGTCCTGGCAGGCGATTTTGAGCAGCTGAGGTTCAGGCTGTTAATGGGACGGGTGTCAAGCAGAACTAAATTGCATGAGCCAGCACAAAGTCGAGACCAGGGCACCAACGTCCAGTATTCTTGTATATAGAAATTTCGTCACTCAAGAAGACGATCGTCCAACAGTGTAGCGTCTTGAATACAGCGACGTACTTTATAATTCTTGTTCTGACTGAAGAGAAGCGATTTTTGCGTACCCGGGAGGGTGAGGTGCTGGTGTAGAAGATCTAGAAAAGGTCTCGATCGCCAGACCAAAATATATAAAATTCATCACCATTTTGAACTGACTGCTCCTTCTAAAACTACTGTATTCATTTTTGCCCCCTTTTCCTTTGCAAAACGGAAATATACACGCACCCCTCCAGTCCTCTTGCACATTACTCTCACTTATGTACACATTAAACAATCTCACTAGCCAATCCGCTATCACAGTTCCTCACTTTGTTAGATACTTTATATGACACTCACCCAACTCAGGTGCATTACCACCTTTCATAAGTTTCATCACTCTTTGTATCTCACCTTTTCCTGTGGTCCTTTTATCCTACTTTCCCATCACATTCACTTTCCTAGCACCTCCTG
>NC_134797.1:20711014-20723514 GCF_046742065.1 Oratosquilla oratoria | reverse complement strand
CTTCATCCAGGTATGTAAATGCCACTTTGATTGTTCTTATTAAATTATAAGTTTCTCCAAAAATCTTATTTATATGTTTCTCAGGTGACATATTATTCATAACAATGACTCCTAGGTCCCTCTCATTTTCTACTCTTTTTATTCCTTCTTCTCCCAAATTATATGATCCTGTTATTCTGTTTTTGCTTTTTCCAAATTCCATTATACTACACTTTTTTGTATTGAACTCCATCTCCCACTTCCTACTCCATTCTTGTACTTTATTTAGATCTCTCTGTAGTGATTCACAATCTTCTTCAGTTTTCACTCTTTTCAGTAATTTTGCATCATCTGCAAAGAAGCTCATATAGCTTTCAATTCCTTCATCCATATCATTAATATATATAGCAAACATTATTGGGGCCAGAACTGTTCCCTGCGGGACACCGCTTATTACTTCATTCCATGTTGAGTGCTGATCTCTTATCACTACTCTCATTTTCCTTTCTTGCAAAAAGTCTTCCATCCAATTTAGCAATTTACCTTGTATTCCTCCTTCATATTCTAATTTCTTAAGCAACTTCTTATGTGGTACTTTGTCAAAAGCTTTTTTTAGGTCTAGAAATGCACAATCAGCCCATCCATCTCTTTCTTGTATTATATCTATTAGCCTTGAATAGAAACATATTAAATTGGTGACGCATGATCGTCCTTGTCTGAATCCAAATTGCCTTGGATTTAGTACGTTGTTTTTTTCCAAGTATTTTACCCATCTACTTTTGATAATTCTTTCACATATTTTTGCTATTGTACTTGTTAGAGAGACTGGTCTATAGTTGGTAGGTTCTTCTTTATTTCCTCCTTTATATATAGGTACTATATTTGCTTTTTTCCAATCTTCTGGAACTTTTCCTTCTTTTAAGGAACTGCTTATTATGCTATGTATTTTGTCTGCCAGTTCATTCCTACATTCTTTCAGAATCCAGTTTGCTATTTCATCTGGCCCATGCGATTTTCTGACATCAAAATTACCCAAGTGTGTCAATATTTCATTCTTCGTTACTTCTATTTCTTCCATAGGGGGGACTTTTTCCTTCCACTCAATCTCTTCAGGTTGTATATTTTCCCTTGTAAACACTGATTTAAAATGTTTGTTCATAATTTCTGCCATTTCCATTTCCTCAGTGTATTCAACTCCTCCTTGTCTTAATTTCTCCAAGTCTTGTTTGTTTTTCAGTTTATTGTTTACAAATCTGTAGAATAGTTTTGGTTGATCTTTACACTTTTCTATAACATCTTTTTCATATTTTCTTTTTTCCTCTCTGCACTTTTGTACATATTCATTTCTATAATCAGTATATATTTTCCATTTTTCAGGTCTTCTGTCTTTTTTCCATCCGGTCCAGGCTTTGTCTCTTTTGTCTTTTAACTCCCTACAACTTTTGTTGTACCAGCATTTTACATATTCTTTTTCTTGTTTTTGTCTTGGGACATACTTTTCCACTCCTTTTTTGTAAATTTTTGTCAAAATATTCCATTTCTCTTCCACTGATGTTTCTTCTTTGTATATTTCTTCCCAGTTTTCTTGTTGGAAGAATTCTCTTATTTTATCAAAGTTTGTTTTTTCATACATCATTCTTCCTTTTCTATATTGTTCATTTCTTTTCATATATTTTTCTTCATTAAGTTCCAGTTCAATCAATATGTGGTCACTTTTACCTATTGGTGTTTTATATTCAATCTTGTCCACTATTCTAGGTTCAGATGTAATTATTAAGTCTAGCCTCGATGGTTCTTCTTCATTTCTATACCTAGTGTTCTCTTGTATCCATTGTGTCATTGAATGGTCAGTAATCATCTCAAGTAGAGCATTTCCCCATGAGTCATCACCACTCTTTGCTGTCATTTCTTCCCAGCAGATTTCTTTGCAATTAAAGTCGCCCATCATAACTATTCTTCCTCCGTCTTCCATTATTTTAGTTAATGCTATCTTTGTGTCCTCTAACATACTTTTATATTCACTCTCCTCCCATGAGGCTGTTTTCGGAGGCACATAATTGATCACAAATTTTCTGCTCTTCTTATCTCTGTCTTCCACTTCTATCATAATCATCTCTACTGTATTCTTTCCATATATGACACCTTTCACGTTTATATCCTTCTTAGTCAGGAACATAACTCCACCCCCTTGCTTTTTCTCTCTGTTTCTAATCCAATAATTGTATGCATCATGTCCTACACTGTTGGGTGGTAGTGGGCCTTTTAATTTTGTTTCTACAATTCCCATTATGTCCGGTTCTTTTTCTTTCAAATAATCATTCAGCTCATTCAATCCTGTTATTAATCCATCTATATTTGTGTAAGACACTCTTAGTTTTCTGCCACTTCCATTGTGTTCTCTGTTTCCCTTATGTTTTTCTTTTGTATGTCGAACTTCCTTAGTTTCATGTTCACTACTCTCCAATAGAATCTCTCTTTCTCTGACTCCGTTCTGTTCTCGTTTTTTGTCTTAGCTTCCAGTCTTTTCTGCTTTTCTTCCTCTCTTTCCTCTTTATTCATTTCTCTTTTTATCCATATCTTTTTGTGTTGTTCACTTGTTGCTAGTTTCCCTGTTTTGGATAAGATATTCTCTGCCGTTGTTTGTGACTTGAATTTAATCTTAATTGGTCTGGTCTTGTCTGTGCTATACTTTCCGAGTCTAAATTTCTCTTCGATTTGTTTCATAATTCCTGGCTCATCTTCCTGAACTGATTCTAGTAATTGGCTTACTTTTTCATTTTCCTCTTTGATTCTTGTGGTTCTATCTGTGTTGTGTTTCTCTTCCATTCCTAATATAATTATACATTTCTTCTTGTCTGCTAAATCCCTTACTATATTCTCCTTTTGTCTCATCACTTTAATAACTGAGTCTTCAGTATGTTCTTTCAATTGCTGTTTGACTATGTCAGTGAATGAAAACTTATTTCCTTCTTGGGTTTGCTTCCAATTTTTACTTTCTTTAGCTATTGTTTCTCTGTTTTCTTTACTATTCTTCTTCAATTCCTCATTCTCCCCCTTTACCTCTCTTAACTGTCTTTTTAGTTCTTCTATTTCATCAGTTAAGTTTTTATTCGCCTTTTCCAGTTCTTCCAATCTTTCAACCCTTTTTAAAATGGTGTTCATATGACCTAACCTACTCTCCAAGTCCTCGATCACCTTATCAACCTTCATCTCTAGTCTTGTCAGTCGGGGGGGGTTTGAGTCCCCCCCACTCTCTTTAAATCCCTTGAAAATATTCTCATCACTTTCTGCTATATTGCTCCTATCTATACCTCTAATCTTCACATTCCTATTAGACATGTCATCATCTAACTCGTCTTGGGGTCGTTTGTCTACCTTTCGGCGGCCCGTCAGGGCCATTTCCTCCACCTCCTCATTACCTTCCATTTCCCCAGTAATCCCTCCCCCTCTCCTCTTTCCTTACTTTCCCACTACCTCACGAGCAATTCCCCCCCCCCTGCAAATACAAAAAGGCACTTCTCTTTGCGTTGGTATCCACAATCTGCACTTTTCTTCAGAGCGTTCGTCAAGCCGTCCGTTCGTTGAAAGTGTGTGTGTGTGTGTGTGTGTGTGTGTGTGTGTGTGTGTGTGTGTGTGTGTGTGTGTGTGTGTGTGTGTGTGTGTGTGTGTGTGTGTGTGTGTGTGTGTTTGTGTGTGTGTGTGTGTGTGTGTGTGTGTGTGTGTGTGTGTGTGTGCGTGCGTGCGTGCGTGTGTCTGCGTGCGTGCGTGTGTCTGCGTGCGTGCGTGTGTGTGTGTGTGTGTGTGTGTGTGTGTGTGTGTGTGTGTGTGTGTGTGTGTGTGTGTGTGTGTGGTAGTTTCTGTGTGACCCATCTTTAGAGGTCCTTTCCCAGGCCTCAGTACATTCCTGCCTGAGTGGCAAATATTTTCGATTTTGCGTACTTTCTCTCGACTCGAATTCCTGACGGAAGGTGTCGTCCTCGTCACACGTCCATTCATGAATCGAACGCTTCTCTCCCTCCTTCTGCAAAATCCCCTCTTAATGGGAACTGTACATTAAGGGGAATATGTTCCTCAACATTTTGTCGACATGTATTAGTATCAATATCTCTTTCATTCGAATATAAATGAAAACTCGTCTGCCATTGAAAATCTTTTGAATAGAAGTAAACAGAAGCATTTGCTTAGCTTCCTTTGTGACAAATTGTATTTTATAACCACTGTGTCTTCGTTTTATCTATTCATTTATATATCTATTTTTGCTAAGTACACACTGACAAGATTTTTTCACGGATTTGTTGATAAGTCTCACTTGTGTTAAAGACAATGTAATCATGTAAACACACGATTGGACGCGGGGGGAGAAGAGGGCTGCTCCCGTTGGCTGAATGGAATCACCTGACGACAGGGAGGGCCAATGAGCATCAGCGTAGCAATAGTTCGAAGCTTTAAGATTCTTTTAGATAAGCACCTAAGCAAGATGACGCAATGTCTGTCATTTATTTTATATTAATTGTTTATTTGTTTGTTATTATTTGTCTCTTTATTATCATTTATTTTATTTTATTTATTATTATTTATCTGTTCATTTACTATCTTTTAATATTTACCTGTTTGTTTATTTTTTTAACTTTACCTATTTATTTATCTATTTTATTCATTATTATTTATATTATTATTCTTTATTTATTTATTTATCATTTTTCGCATCCGACCTAGTTATGGACCTAAAGGTCTCCTGTCGGCAAGCTCCTTTGTAATCCTTTGTAAGGGTCTAGGGAGACAGGAGGGGGATAGGGAGGGGGAGGTGGAGGGGGAGGGGGAGGGGAGGGGTAGGGGGAGGGGAAGGGGGAGGGGGAGGGGGAGGTAGTTTCCTTCTCCTGAACCAGAATTCCGACAAGAGCCGCAGAAGTCATCGAAAACTGAATAAGAAATGCGACGGTTCCCTTCGCTGGAAACAACCCTGGAACCACGGGGGATCTCGCCAGTAGTCCTGGAGTTCGCTTGTTTGAGCTTTCTCGAGTACACAGACGCGGATTACAAACGCCGAATACGTGAAATGGACAGAATAACCCGGAGGAACACCTGGAAAACATCTGCGAAGAAGGAGAAAGTTCATAAAAGCGAAACGTTGTACAGGGTGGTCCGAATGTCTCATTACACCTATCAATAGAGGTACAAGTATTACAGTAATACAAAAGACATGTCCTGGAATACAAAATACATGTCCTGGAATACAAAATACATGTCTTGGAATACAAAATACATGACCTGGATTATGGCTGCTTGTAAGTGTATGGGCACATGAGCGTGTGCATTACTCAGTTAAGAAGAGCATAACGGTCTGTGCGACATGACGTCACCGAAAGATTCGGCAAACCATCTCCTCCGAAGATGACAACACTGGGACGGGAACATTTTGTGCCAGTGTTCTTATTTTGTTTTATTGTTCTTACAGTAAATGAACTGATTCCAGGGCATGTATTTTGTATTACTGTAATACTTGTACCTCTATTGGTAAGGGTAAGAAGATATTCGGACGACCATGTAGCTCTATGAGCGACAAGAAAATCTCCATTCAGGCAACGTGTCTCCTTTGGCACTTCCTAACAAGCTTTTCGTTCCAACCGACGATTTGCCCATTCGATACGGGGGGGGGGGGGGTCTCGTCCCACGGCCGCAGAGAGAGTAAATGGCCGTAAAATAAGACGCTTACATGCATCAAATTGGATACGGTGGAGGGAGAGTATGAGTATGTCTTTGTTTAGAGTGATTTCTCTCTCTCTCTCTCTCTCTCTCTCTCTCTCTCTCTCTCTCTGTATAAGACATGAGGCTGAGTGCACATGGCAGACACAAAATAGCACGCACGCACGCACACACACACACACACACACACACACACACACACACACACACACACACACACACACACACACACACACACACACACACACACACACACACACACACGCATGTACGCACACTCGAGTGCATCTGCGAGGTGGCAAAGAAAAGACAAACATTTCCCCGCGAGAACAAGAGTTGCGCCGAGCCTTGAGTTGCGCCGCGCACGCCTGCCTGCCTGCCTGCCTGCCTCCTCGTGCTGTTGACTCTTGGGCGACCAAACAAGCGCTGACCGCGAAAGAGAAAGTGGTCGCCTCCTTAGGAGGAGGTGGAGGAGGAGAAAGGAGAGGAGGAGGAGAGGAGGAGGGGGAGGGGAAAGTTCGGAGAAGGAGGAAGAATGGGAGGAGGAGGAGGAGGAGAGGTGGAGGAAGACATGGAGTAAACAGGACAACCTCGATTCAGGCCAGCCCCGTCTTCGGAGGAGGAGGAGGAGTGGAAAAAGGAGGAGGGAGGGATATGCTGCCTGCCTGGGCGCGCGCCAGGATTTTCCTCTTTTTTTTTTTCCCATTGGCCACGAAGTAATTGGCACAGAGCGGGGCCAGGGATACTTTTGGTCGTGTATGTGTGTATATATATATATACATATATATATGTGTGTGTGTGTGTGTGTGTGTGTGTGTGTGTGTGTGTGTGTGTGTGTGTGTGTGTGTGTGTGTGTGTGTGTGTGTGTGTGTGTGTGTGTGTGTGTGTGTGCGCGTATGTCTACCTTTCTCCCTAGAAGCTCTTGTCATTTGTTCCTTTTCAAGAAAAATTGTGAAGGTGGTTCCAGAAGGATTGAGAAATGTGAATTCACACTTTGTTTTGGGACCACGAAAAGAGTAAAACTTCGACACAATTGTGTAAAAAGTCACAAAGGTTGTGTTTAATCTTCCAGGTCAAATGTGTCGTCAATTCTGTGTAGGTCACACTGCTAAATGTCTGGACATCAACACATTTTTTTTTTTTTTTTCGTAAAAAAAAAAAATCTATTTTGGGATACTTAAAGATTTTAACAGACAATGCCAAAGGTATCACGTATAGAAACAGGACTATAGAAATCAATCTTAATCAATAAGATTTAATCAATTCTATCCAGGATGTCGATGTGAATATTCATCAAGGCTTATGTAAATCAGGCAGTTATATCTGTTAGGAAATATGCAAATTACTAAGCATTTAGGGGAGATTCTCAGGCCTCGTACCACCAGGGGACATCTTGTAGGGTTTCCCACTACAGGCTTTCCCTCCTACCTCCAACCTCCTACCTCCAACCTCCTACCTCCAGCCACTATGCACCAACATTGGTTTTACTTTATATTTACCCCCAAAACACACACACACACACACACACACACACACACACACACACACACACACACACACACACACACACACGACTCGATGGCGCAGTGGTTAGAGTTCCCGGCTGCCATTACGGCTGTCCGGGTTCGAATCCCTCCCAGGCCTGAAATAATTTCAGTATCGCTGCGCTGCGAGCCATTACTCCAACTCTCGTGGGTGGGGAGTTGTGTGTGTGTGTGTGTGTGTGTGTGTGTGTGTGTGTGTGTGTGTGTGTGTGTGTGTGTGTGTGTGTGTGTGTGTGTGTGTGTGTGTGTGTGTGTGTGTGTGTGTGTGTGTGTGTGTGTGTGTGTGTGTGTGTGCGTGTGAGGTCACAGCATTACCCACAGATCAGTCATATGCGAGCTCTGAGCTCTCTTTCGGAAGGGTAATAACTGCCGATCACGAGTCCAACATGTGATCCAGGACCATGTTGGTGAATCACGTACACAGACACTTTATGTCCTTTCCCTTCATGCCTGCCATCCCCTAAATTCTTTCTCCTCCAGATCCCTTTCCCCGCTCCCGCATTCCTCCCGTGTCATTCCCGGCCCCCTGCCACGTTCCCGTTATTACCCCCACGTGGTGACCTGAGACACTCACTGATCCCCTGGGAGTCCACCGGGGCCAATTCCTTTTGGTCCCAGGTCTTCCCAAAAATGATGATGATGATATGGTTTAACGTCACAAACTCCCCTTCTATCGGGAGGCTAGGACGGTGCCCCTTACAGAGGAATTCGTAGCGTGGAACTGAATGGACCATGCCCTTGGTTCAACATCGCCGGTGGCAGGGTTCGACCCGCCATCCCCTCGACCTTCGCCGCAAGTAACGACGCCCTAACTTGCTCGGCCACTTCCCAAAAACAGCACCCTAGCAAAGACATCTGGATCCCCATCATCTACAAGTACATGTAATTGTACGTAATACACCACTGGGCAGCTTGTTGCACGTGTGTGCTTGCGTATCGACCAATATGAGGATGTAACCATCGCGTTGCCTTTGTTCTTTCCTTGTGTATTACCCTTTTATAAACAAAGAAACGCCCGATACTGTCCTTTTTACAACTCAGTGTTTGCATTCAGCGACAAAGAAAAGGGTACGCATTTGGGGCAGACGGACCACTGAGGGTTATTCTCTTCTATCACCTGAAACCGTGCGTCCTAATCGGTTCACTGCCTTCTACATGATGAAGTTAATCAAACCCAACTGAACCCGGACCAGAGGTGAGAAAGTTATTTTCACCGTATTTCACTAGTCGGCGGGAATTATACAAACTATTTGCTGTCTCCCTTACCCTCCCCACACCAAAGACAATACGCCTTATTTGGACAATGAACTACTTGCAACACCTTCCTCCTCCCCCCTCGGTTTACGTACACCTTCCCCCGGTTTACGTACTCCCCCCCTCCTCCGCTTTACGTCTTTCCCCTCCTTCCTCTGTCGTTCCTCGCGCCTCGCAGACAACTTTCTCCTCTTCGCCCTTCCTCGACTGACCATCCACCTCGAACTCCTTCCTCCCCCTCCCCCTCCCCCTCCCCTCCCCGATCGTGCCAGCCCGTTGGCCAAGGCCGCCTTTCGCCAAATATCTCTCAGGT
Source organism: Oratosquilla oratoria (assembly GCF_046742065.1). Taxonomy (NCBI): domain Eukaryota; kingdom Metazoa; phylum Arthropoda; class Malacostraca; order Stomatopoda; family Squillidae; genus Oratosquilla; species Oratosquilla oratoria. The sequence continues at coordinate 20,714,721 of NC_134797.1, read as the reverse complement.
AGGAGTGCGGTGGTGCACCAGCGCGGCGGGACAGGACGGCGGCGCCTCCAGTCGGAAATCCGAAAAGTGGGGCGATGTAGGTTAGTGTCCCTCTAAGAGGGAATGTGTATATGTATATGTGTGTATATATATGTATATATATATATATATATATATATATATATATATATATATATATATATATATATATATATATATATGAAGACATCCTGATATGTTATAAGAGGAGTAGAGGGAAACACACTTATAGAATAAACTCTTGTCCTACTTGTGTGTTTTCCTCTACTCCTCATATACACACACACACAGATATATGTATATATATATATATATGTATATATATATATACATACATATACATACAAATATATATACAGTATATATACATACCTATATGTATATATATATATATATATATATATACATATATATATATATATATATATATATATATATATATATATAAATATATATATATATATATATATATGGGATTGAGCAAGCGATTGACTGGGCGCACTTCAGAGGAACCCTGGGCGGTACTCTTGGTCACTGTTTCTGGGTTTCCCTCTGTCTCTTCTTAAATCCTGCCATCGCCGCCCTCGATCGCGGGCCACCTGCTCCCTTCCTCGGAGGCAATTAATCCACCCAACTGTGGCCAGGGGGATTTCATTCAGCCGGGGGATGAGGAGGTGGGTGGCGTTGAAGGAGGACGAGGAGGAGGAGGAGGAGGAGGAAGAGGAGGAGTTAATATGCGAGTTAGGTGAGAGAGAAAGTTGAGCCGGGACCAGTTCGCTCTCGCCTTCGTGTCAGCCAAGTCTGGGGAGCCAATCATAACCCCTGACCAGCCAACCCCCCCCATCCCCCATCCCCTCCCCATTCCACCCTACTACAGAGGATTTGCTCTGTTGGCGAGCCCATATATATGTGTGTATTTTATTTGTTATTTACATTATTATATTTTTTATTTATTATTCTATTATTATTATGATTTTTTTTCGCATCCGACCTAGATATGGACCAAAAGGTCTCCTGTCGGCATGCTCCGCCTTTGTAATCCTTTGTAATATATATATATATATATATATATATATATATATATATATATATACATATATATATATATATATATATATATATATATAATATGAGTGAAAGGGTGGTGAGGTAAACACAGAGAATAGTAGAAGTTTTATTCACTGGCGTTTCGTCTTTAGCAGGACATTCTCAAAGTAAACGATGTACTTTGAGAATGTCCAGATAAAGACGAAACGCCAGTGAATAAAACTCTCAATTGACTTCACCACCATTCCACTCATTTGTCTTGCTTACTAAAACACACACACATGCACACACACACACATACATACATATATACATACATACACACACACATACATATACCTGATCGACATCACCCCGACCGACAGGATGGCCCCAAATTCCAGCGTCATGACAAGTGACCTTCTTGGTCTTTACCTGGTATCTGGATGCCTAAACTCTCAAGATTGTAAATTACTGGAATTCCACCTCTCTCTCTCGACTTTCTTTCCAGTTATCTGGGGCCGTAGTAGTCGTGCCCCGCACATTTTGCCTTCAATTCTTTGTCACATGACAAGTTCTCCGTTTTATTTCTATTTGTCAACAAGTGTGAGATAATTCACTCTGGCAGACTTGACACAATTGAACGCTAAATCTACGATCATACGGATTTTGCGACTCCTGGCCTGGGCTGGTCGTGCAGCGCTCAAAGCTTCTGGCGATGCGTCGCGAGCCATCAGACCCTCGGTGGGAGGATAGCCGCAAACTCTGAGACCCGAAAGTCACAAACGTTCACGGAAACAGAGATCTTGCAGAACTCTGTAGGCGACGAAAGGAATAGCAAAGCGATTTGACAGTTAACATCGAATGGCTGTATTCAATAACTGATATTTCTAGACTCTTCCTCCTCTTCCTCCTTCTTCTCTTTGTGGACGCTCCCTTTACAAGTCCCGTCTTCCATTTTCAGCTCTTCTTCATTTTCCATCGGCTCCATCTTCTCCCATTCTTCCACTACCCACGATACTCCTCGCACGCTGTCACTCCTCTGACTCCAACATTCCCCCTTCTTCTCAGCTGGCTCCCTCACCGCCCGTCATTTCTCTTCCACTTCCTCTTCCCCCTTCCCCCCCAAAAAAAAAAATCCCTGGCCTTCCTTTTGTAACACCACCTTTGCTCTCCCCCACCATTTGCTGTTTTCCTTATATTTCTTCCTCCCAATCCTAATTCTTTTTCTCCTCTTCCTCTCTTTTTTTCTTATGATAATAATACCACTGCCATTATCATTTCTTATAGCACCTTCCCGTCCCTAATCCTCATTCCCTTTTGCACCCTAAATTTTCAGTGTCCTCCCTTTGTAATATCCCCCTCCTCCTCCTCATCCTCTCACCCCTCCTCCTCCTCCCCCTCCTGCCCTTAGGACATAGAGAAGTCGACGTCTCCAACGTTTGAGTGCCGTGCTTCCAGGCTTTCAAATTTACTCGTAATTCGATTTTTTTTTAAGCTTTGCAATCTACTCTAATGCCAGCATTTTTTTTTTTTTTTCGTTTTCAGACTAAAGAGATTTTTTGCCTTGCTGTTTTCAAAATATCATAACTTTTTTTCGTTCTTCATCGGAGTCGAGGTGTCAAGGGAAGTGCCGGGGGGAGCCACAGGAAGCGCCGGACGTTCCTCACGTCGAAAGCCGCCGGATAATCGTCAGCAAAGTTTTCCGCTGAGCACTGTCACCTTCATCCTTTCCACCGGGAGAGCTTTTCCCCCCAGAGAAGAAAGTCACTTTGTGGCAGCAGAATGGAAAAAAGTACGTGGAGACATAAGTCGTACTGGAAGGATTAAGGATTCTTTCCAAAAGAGAGAGGCGGGGGGGGGGGGAAAGTCCTCAGACGACGAAGCCGCCTTTGAGAGTGGCGAGAAAGACTCGAGGAAACTCGGTCAAAGACATCTGAGTCTCGGCGACTTGTTTCGCAAGTCTAGTCTCTTCACGCCCCCAACTCCCCCTCACCACCCAACACCCGAACCCTGGTAATAAATAATCATCCAGTTGCTGTCCTGACGATTTCTTTTTTCCTGTTCTTTTTGAGACCGCGAATAAGGTCATAACCAGTAGATTGTATGGTTATCCTTAACTAACGTCCTATCAAAATCAACCAAAGATTAAAGGAGTAAATGTGAAAAGGCGGTGGCGAGCGATAGAAGCAACCAGACACCACGAGAGTGAAAACCAATCATTAGTTTCATGCGGGAAGGAACTGGTCGACATGACGTCACACCGGGACAGACTGGAAGGCAGTCGATGTAGGCCGACTCTCGTAGGTACAAGAGGTAAGAACCGCAATGAAGAAACATGAGAAAGAGAAAAGGAATGTGGAAGCAAGTTTGGAGACATTCCATCGGAGAAAAAGTCTCAGATTTGATCTTTAGAAAGGTCGTGAACTGAAAAGTGGAAAGAAGGAAGGAAAATTCTATGGGACACCGTGTAAAAGGCTCGAAAGATGGTGACAAGAGAGGAGGAAGAATGTGACCCTAAGGACGTGAGACGGAAACTGAGAAAGTACCAGAATAACGACCTGAAATCAAAACATTAAAAATAATAATCTGATTTGCCAAGGCTGCCCGAATCCACAGTACATATTGGAGATTTTTAAAGATTATTACCACAAAAAAAATGG
>NC_134797.1:20696014-20706014 GCF_046742065.1 Oratosquilla oratoria | reverse complement strand
GAGTAGCCCCACAACCGTTATCAATTATAAAAAATCATATTACGGACAATTAACAATAATACGCATTTTCGTATCACAATATATAATTACAAGTAGTCGGTGGCCGGTAAATTGGTATCGGCTGATAAGGTAACCCCGATTAATCGGTAATCGGTTCATTTGTTCTTCGACGGATTCCTAATTGGGTCATGCGCATATTGTGAACGCTTTGGTGTTTTGCTCCGGCTCTAAGTGAGGACATTGAATCCGACTAAGATGAATAGCGCTGTTGATAGCGTCATTTCTTGGGGCATCCCGTTGTCCTGTACCATGATCGCGACCCTAGCAGTCTTTTCTGCGAACGTAAGATGTAAATTGACATAAAAAACACTAAAAATCGCAGTTTCGCTTACATTTCATAACGGCTAAGTGTAAATTATAACGTATGGCGAAAAAACACTTTTTCTGCGTTTCAGTAAGAATAAATTAGATTTGTCCTGTTATTTTCAAGTCCTGGCGACTCCAGGGGTTGGGTTCCAGTGTGTCGTAAAGTTCTGGAAACAGCGTCATCGGGTTGGCGTGTTCAACGACAGTGAACGTAGCTGAGTCGTCGTTGTTTGTGACGTATTGTCGTCGCCCGCGAGGGACTAGGCCGACGACTGGCCTCCGCCTACCAAATAGGAGAAATCAGGTGCTAATAGATGGAGAAGGAGGAGGAGGAGGAGGAGAAGACGACCACAGAAGACTTTCCCTGATATATCGGTGCTCGTCTGTCCAGGTTGCGCAAGAGCAACAACACCTGGCAACGTCCACCGACCCTCCGATGCACCTCCCTCGACTTGCGTGTTTCTTCTTCTGCTGACAACCAAATACTGTACATTCGACCCCGGAACTCCGGACGGTTCAAAGAAGAATTCGCAGTGCTTCATTCTTTATGTTTTGCTGTTCAACAACCCCAACAATTCATGGTGAGTAGCACATGCAAAGGAATGCTGTTGTCTACAAACTGAAAGAAGTATTTATTATTATTATTATCCAGAGCCCGATTGCTGTTTTCGCATCTATAGAGAAGGAACTGACGCCTATAATGATTTTATTCTGTCCAGTGACAAGTGATTTTCAGCTGAGATGAGCTTCCCGAGGCTGTTTAGGGTTGATATGAGGTGGTGGTATTTGCATCTGGGTTGCCGCAGAGCGGATCCGTCCACGGCGCCGTCGAGCACTTTTCCCTGTGCTACATAACAGGTAGTGTGCCAAACAGTAAATACACGCTGGGGAGGAGAATTTCGCCTCAACACGTGTTCAGTATCAATACACACGCGCACCCGTCCCCAACTCTCTCTCTCTCTCTCTCTCTCTCTCTCTCTCTCTCTCTCTCTCTCTCTCTCTCTCTCTCTCTCTCTCTCTCTCTCTCTCTCACTCTCTCTCTCTACACACACACACACACACATATGTATATATATATATATATATGTATATATATATATATACATATATACATATATATATACGTTGACTTATTTATCTACGAATTTATGTATCTCTCTTCTCATCCCTTTGGCTTGCTAGATTTCCACCCTCTCCCTCCCTCTCTCTCTCTCTCTCTCTCTCTCTCTCTCTCTCTCTCTCTCTCTCTCTCTCTCTCTCTCTCTCTCGGGTGAGACTGTGAGCCGCATTCATGAACAAAATTTCAGAGGTCGGGATCAGACCCAATAAAAAGCAACTTTGGCAGGTATTCACTTTGAACACATGGTTGTTGGCGACATGTCACCGAGAGAGAGAGAGAGAGAGAGAGAGAGAGAGAGAGAGAGAGAGAGAGAGAGAGAGAGAGAGAGAGAGAGAGAGAGAGAGAGAGAGAGAGAGAGAGAGAGAGAGAGAGACAGACAGAGAGAGGGAGCATCCTGTAGATCTGTTCTCCTTGCCGAACATTGTTCATCCTCTTCTTCAGGAGGAGAGATCGAAAGAATTTCATCTACCACCCCACCCCCCACCCCCGACCTCTCCCCGGGAGAAGCTTCTGAACCTATTTCCCCGCGGAAGCAGCAACCACGCTTATGCCTCTCTGTTCGCCGCCATCCCGAGGTCCTTCCAAACCCCGATTAAAATCGTTTGGCATCCGCTAACCATCGCCAGTTCTTTGTCTTCTGGCGCCACTCGGAAGACGCTGCGTCCCCACGGGCGCCCAAGGAAGCCCCACGCCGAGACCCGCGGGTTTAGCCCAAGACACGCAGAAAAAGCCTTTGGCATGAGTCGATGTCGTCAGGGCTATCCTTCCTTCGGTGAAAAGGACTCGTTGCCCGCTCGCGGGGAGATCGCGTCGGGTGTCACGGTCGAGAGAATCCGATTTTCCTCAAGAAACTAACATCGTCGACGTGGAAATCGGTGTTTGTCGCGTGCGCACGTCTGCATTTACGTGTACTTTGCCTAACGGTAATATACAGAAGGAAAGCCAAGCGTGCGTGATTCAACATGGGATTCGATCACGTGCTCTATGTGCGCGCGTTCGCGTGTGTGTGTCAACATATACGTACACTCACACACACATGCATGTATGTATATAAATATATATAAATATATCTATATATATATATATATATATTTATATATATATTGTATACATTAATACAAACGCGCATATATTTCACGCATACCTTCTACATATCTTCCCTTGACAGTCCCGCCCCCATTCTCTTTTACAAGCCCCTCCTAACGGCAACACTATCTAGACGTCCCTATTCCCACAATTCTGGCACGCCTAGATTGCCCTAGTAAGCCACCTACTCTTGAATCCTCCTCCTCCTCCCTCTTCCTCCAGTTATTTCTTCCTCTTCCTCCTCCTCCTCCTCCTCGCCACACCTCCACTGTTACCACGACCCAGGCCTTGACATCTACCTTGATGTACGCCCTTAATAAATGCCTCCTCCCACTCCTCCTCCTTCCCTTCCTCTGTCTCCTCCTCCTCCTCCTCCCCTCCTCTGTCTCTTCCTCCTTCATCCGTCCACTGTCTCCTCCTCCTCCTTTTCCTCCAACTACTCCTCCACCACCGCTTTCCATTGGAATTCCCATTTGTCCTCAATGTGCAGCCGTGGGTATGTGTTTTTTGTTGTTGTTGTTTTTTGTTTTGTTTTTTATTGTTCTTAATGACCCCCAAATCCAAACTCCTAACCTTTTCCCTCCCCCTCCCTCCATCCCCCCAATCCTCCCGAACTTTCTTGCACTTACTCCTCCCCTCTCTCCCTCCCTCCCTCCCTCCTTCCTGTCAATTATTCTCCCCATTCTTGCTCTCACTCTCGTCCTTTTGTTGTCCCCCCAACCCATTTTTACTCTTCCTCCTCCTTCTCCTCCTCCTCCATTACACGTTCTCTTCACTTTCCTCCTCCTTCTTCTCCTCCTCCTCCTCCTCCATTACACGTTCTCTTCACTTTCCTCCTCCTCCTCCTCCTCCTCCTCCTTCTATTTCCCCTTTACCTCCTCCATTCCACTTTCCCTTCCCTTTCGTACTCTTCCTCCTCCTCCTCCTCCTTCTACTTCTTCACTTTCTTCTCTTCTTCTTCCTCCCCCTCTCCATTTTCTCCTCTTCATCCTTATTCTCTCTTTTTGTGTGTCCTCCTCTTCCTGTTTCTCCACCCTCTCATCTTCCTCCTCATCACTATTTCTCATCTAATATTTCCTCGTCACCTCCTCTTCTCCCTCCTCCTTCTACTTCTCCTTCACTTCCTCTTCTTCCTTCTCTTCCTCATCCTTCTCCTCTTCATCCTTATTCTCTCTCTCTCTCTCTCTCTCTCTCTCTCTCTCTCTCTCTCTCTCTCTCTCTCTCTCTCTCTCTCTCTTTTGTATGTGCTCCGCTTCCTGCTCCTGAATCTTCTCCTCTTCGTCATTATTTCTCATCTAATAATATTTCATCGTCACCTCCTCCTCCTCCTCCTCTTCCTCCTCCTCCTCTTCCTCCTCCTCCTTCTACCCTTCCTACCCAGTGAAAGTGGGGACTCTGTAAGGTGTCCCCGTTCCAGCCCACGCACTCTCTCCTCTTCACTTTCCACACGCGCGCGCACACACACACACACACACACACACACACACACACACACACACACACACACACACACACACACACACACACACACACACACACACACACACACACACACACACACACACACACACACACACACACACACACACACACACACACAAACACGCACGGACACACGCGCAAGATGTATGAAGGGTACTAAAGATACATTATTCGGTGCAAAAGCAGCATTTTCTTGTCGAACAAGATGGAGAAATAGTTGAGACCGACAAGAGAAACAACTTTGAAGCCGATTCAGACCGATGGAAGAAGCAGAGAGACGGAACCTCACGAACGTCGTACTTTACCAGTATCTTACAATGAAATAAACACACACACACACACACACACACACACACACACACACACACACACACACAAAATAGTGGCACAGTTGGTAGAGTTCCCGGCCGCCACTACGGCGGTCCGGGTTCAAGCCCCGCCCAGGGCTGAAATGATTTCAGCATCGCTGCGCTGCGAGTCGTTACTCCAACTCTTGTGGGTGGGGAGTTGGGTGTGTGTATGTGTGTGTAAGGTCACAGCATTAACCACAGATCGGTCATATATGAGCTCTGACCTCTCTTCCAGGAGAGAAATAGCTATCGATCACGAGTCCAACACGTGATCCAAGACCATGGTGAATCACACACACACACACACACACACACGCGCGCGCGCGCGCGGCGTCGATTAGCATTGAGGCCGACGATGACGCAGATCAAAGGGCTTTGTTATTACAAGCTGTTACTGTACCCCTAAAGTAAGAAGAGTGTGTATATATATACATATATATATATATATATATATATATATATGTATATATATATGTATATATATATATATATATATATATATATATATATATATATATATATGTATGTATGTATTTATCACTGATGAGAAATGTATTTGCACATTTGTAAATCAAAACTAAAACCACAATCAGAGCAGAAGAAAAAGAAAATGGAAACGTTGAACCTATGTATTTCGACTGTAAACTCCAGTCCTCTTCAATAGTACAGAAAGAGAGAAAGGTACTATGCTCATATAGCACTCTCTTACAAAAGGAGGGACAGGGGAAGGACTATAGGACGTCTGACCTCACTCGAATGGTGACCTAGGAGTCATGCGGTGTGGGGTCAGGTGGAAGAGGTCTGTAGACGATGTTGGTGATCAAAAGTCCGGATATTATGTCCGGAGACCACTGCCCCTTTGAAATGTTCATATTGGGAATATATCCTATTAATGTGGATTACACCATCTTCCTGCTGATCCCACAACCGGATTTATAAATGAGATCGGCTCTGTCCCACTCGAGACGGTGAATCACCGACTCGCATATTGGAACGCTGCTGAACTGAGGACCACAATGGATATAAGCTTACACTTTTTTTTGTGTGTGTGTGTTATCCACGGCAATTGTAATTGTTATTTCGAACTATGTGTTCTTTTCATTATCTGCACTTCATGTATAATGATGCAATGCCAAATAAACTTACTTATAACTCTCTTGCCCGTATCTGGTCGAGCGTTTGTGTTCGACCATCCTCGTCCCTAAGTCTCTGTCCCGTCTGGCCAATCTGTGCCAGATTGCAAGCCTTACATGGGACCGAATAAACACCTGGATTGTGTTCTTCTTCCAAACTTTGATGAACTTTAACTACTTTTTATTTATGGTATTCGGGTGGTTGTGAACTAAATGCAGCTTACCCCTGGGAAAAAATGTGGTCAAGTGGTTAATAGAATCAGAGAAGGGGACATCAATGGGGCTTTTATATAAGAATAAAAAAATGTTTGGCAATTTTTTTCCAATACCCCTTCCAATACTGCCAAACATTTTTTCCCATGAAAGTTTCCTTGTTGTCCCCTAGTATTCCAGACAGAACACAGAGACATCAGACCTTTCAGTTTACAAAACGAGGTCATATGCAAATGACTAAATTAACAAAAAAAAAAAGAAAGTAAGGAAAGAAAATACGATATATTTGAATAAAGATAAAACAAAAGGAAATTAAATGAATAAGCTGAAATGGATTAAGAAACTAGTGAATAATATAGTTCATTGGCAAGTTCCTCCTGTTTTTGTTTTCTAGAAAATTGGGGTCTAGGATTTTCTAGGCCAGTTTCACTCACGAGATAAACAAATGTCAGTGGGTGAGCAACTTAAGCTCAAACGCATCCTCTTCGGTCGCTTATTTCTGTAGGGGTCGTGCACTCTCGCCTTCTTTGTTATATTTGAAATTAATTATGATAAAAAAAAATTCAGTTATGAGAAATAATGTCTCTTTTACCGGGTGAGTACCCGTGGAAAATTACACACGTTGTGCGAGAGAGAGAGAGAGAGAGAGAGAGAGAGAGAGAGAGAGAGAGAGAGAGAGAGAGAGAGAGAGAGAGAGAGAGAGAGAGAGAGAGAGAGAGAGAGAGAGAGAGAGAGAGAGAGAAGGGAGCCCCCCCCCCACACACACAGATATGCGGGTGTGAAATCTAGCTTGACCTAAGACGAACATTTCTTGACCTAGTACTGACCCCAACCCCACCCCACCCGCTAGCACCGCTGGAGTGCAGAGGAAACGAGAATACATGAATAAGGATGGCTGGCGCCAAAGGCGTCGTGCTCAAACAAGTTAGAAGCTTCAGGGAGGAAAGAGAAACGAGGCCATCCGTCCATCCGTCCATCCATCCATCCATCCATCCATCTGAGGCAAATTCTCTGAGTTGAGATAAGAAGAGGAGTAATGTTATGACCACTGTTAGGATTCTCGATATTCTGAAATGATCTTGGGAAGGGTGTTTGTCCCTTGTACTGCACTGGTGAGTATTGCGACTGAATCATTAGAGGCACAAGGAATGTTAAACTAGACAACACGGAATTACTTCGTTTCTTTACTGGGAGGCTCTGGAACTCCCCGCGACTTCTCGAGGATGCTGAAAAAAAACAAGGATCTGACCACGATTGAAGTCGTGATATAAACTACTTGTCTTAGACAAAAATATAAAAGATTGATTAAGAATTAATAGATAAATAAGTCTATGAACAAGAAAATAAGTATATAATTAGGCAAGTAAATCAATGTGGCTTCAATAGATTCTGACGTCACAAACCACGACGATTTACTTCAGATTTAACAACACGTGTGTCAACCAGCAGAGGATTCTACAGACGTATGATTCTGTGATTCGGTGTCCAGACTTTTTTTAGGTGTGGGGGGGGAGGGATCCAGCGTCCTACATGTTAAACGGGTCACTTCATCCTACCTTCCTTCCCTCCTCAGCTCGGAAAGGAAGCCAAAACTGCGGCCGGAGAAGCCAAGAAAGCAAAACGAGTCACCACCCACGCCAGCAACCAGATCAACGACCACCGAGAGGTCACAAGAAGTGGATTTTTTTTTTTTTTTTTGGGGGGGGGGGAGAGGGGGCGAGATTTCTCCTGCAGGCCGGAGGGAAGGAGGAAGGGAGGAGGAGGAGGAGGAGGAGGAGGAGGAGGAGGAGGAGGAGGAGGAGGAGGAGGAGGAGCAGGAGGAGGAGGAGCAGGAGGAGGAGGAGGAGGAGGAGGAGGAGGAGGAGGAGGAGGAGGAAAGGTGTGGGGGGAAAGATTTTGTGGGACTGTATTTTGGAGATCAATTTCCAAGGGTGACGCAAAGAAGGTCATCATATTAAGAGAACAGGGCAGGACTCGCAGTAATGGATTTAAATTGGACAAATTTAAATTCAAGAAGGAAATAGGCAAGAAATGGTTTACCAGTAGAGTGGTCAACGAATGGAATAGACTTAATAAACATGTAGTGAGCGCTGAAACTATCGGTTGTTTTAAGAAACGGTTAGACAACTTTATGGATGAAGATGACAGGTGGCCATGGACATGGAACTGCCTAGTGTAGGCCTTATGGTCTCTTGCAGTCTCCTTTATTCTTATGTTCTCATGAAGATTTCTGAAAGACATTCTTTAGCAGCTTATTTCTAAACAGTATAAACATATCATTGTATTCCATTCAGATGAATTATTAAGTAGACGAAGCCAAAAAATGGTGAGTGGCGAAGCCGTGATGATGTCATCAAACGGGAGTGAGAGGAGAAGGGGGAGAGGGATTCGGGAGTTCTGGAGCATTCTCACGAGGACCCACCTTGACCATCGACAGCACCAACAATGCAAAACTGCAGGATAACTCCTTCACAAACGCCGTTCCACCCCCCCACCCCCCAAGGCCTGACAACACCAACGAGAATTTTCCTCCGCTGACACCTGACCAACGACAGGGCAAAGGTCTTCAGGATAATTTGCTGACAGGCATCGTTCTGCAAGGAAGTCTGACAACAGCATCAGCAGATGACGTTTCTCTGCACTGACAATGCCATGCACTCCGAACGACGACTCACGACTTCTCCCGGAACGAGAGAGAGAGAGAGAGAGAGAGAGAGAGAGAGAGAGAGAGAGAGAGAGAGAGAGAGAGAGAGAGAGAGAGAGAGAGAGAGAGAGAGAGAGAGAGAGAGCAGAGAGAGAGAGCAGAGATTGAGAGCAGAGATAGAGATAGAGAGAGAGAGAGAGAGAGATCTGATAAGCTATGGATCCTACGTAGCGACGGTATCGATGCCCAGGGTGACCTGGGGTGACCTGGAATGGCTTTGGCAGTTTGGTGTAGGCTGGATCGAGTGAGGTCAGAGCAACGCGAGCTAAACTGAGTTGGGATAGGATATTGTCGGATAAGTGGGGGCGAGGTTAAGGCGGCACTGAGGAGGAGGAGAAGGAGGAGGAGGAGGAGGAGGAGGAGGAAGGGTTGGGGACTGACTAGACGGAGGCACTGGCGGCGGCTGAAGATGTAGGACAGTTTCGATTAAGGCCGGCTGGAAGGAGGAGGAGAAAGAGGAGGCGGAGGAGGAAGAGGAGGAGGAGGAGGAGGAGGAGGAGGAGGAGGAGGAGGAGGAGGAGGAGGAGGAGAAGGAGAAGGAGGATCAGTTACACGAGATAGGGGGAAAGTTTTCGGCATGTAAATACTAGCCTCCTCCTCTGAGGTCCTTCCCAGCGTGGACGAGCGAAGCCCGGTCGAGTCTCGCCCCCTCACCTCCGCGGCGGCCTGCTGAGCTCTTTGATGCCAGAACTATTTAAATACATCTTTAGTTGCTGAGCGTTTCGTATAAATCTGTAAATTACATTTCGCTCATAAAAACAGATTTTTTTTTGTCAACAAAATTGTAATAATGCAACAATAATGAAGGTGCGTATGCAAAGATCCTTAATATTTTATCTTTCTGTCGGCCTACCTATCTTCTTCACCACTACGAGGGAGGTAGACAGCCAAGGCTACACTTTACCTCCACCCATCCCACTCTCATCCGTCACCTCTTTGTTTCACTTTCGTCTTAGCTCCTCGTGGATGAAGGTTCATCCCTGTCTCCCGCCAACTTCCCATGACCACCCTCCCTCATCGTCCCCTCGTGCGAAAATAGAAAGACAAAGTGGAGAGATCCCTTCGTGCCGTGTCAATCAATTGTCCATTCACAACCATTCTGTAATCATATTTACCTCTTGCCTTCTCCCTTCCATGCTCAATAGACATTCCCCTTTTACTCAAGGCCCACATCACCCCACCCATCTACCTCATTCTCGTTCTGCCCTTCCAGTTCACTCCATCCTTGCTCTGCCTTTCATTTATTTTTCTTGTTTTTCCATCACTTATTCTTTCCTTGTACGCAGACCATTCCAGTATTCTTTCATCAACCCTGTCTGCCTGCTCCTTTTCCATCCCCACTCACCTCCTCACCTCTTCATTTCCCACTCTATCCATCCTCGTAACCCCCACCATATTTCTGAAACACTTCATCTCAAACACATCTTTCTCCTTTCTGCCTTCCTTAAATTCTAAGCCCCCACCCAAGAGTATAAAATCCTCGACAATAACGTCCAAAATACATCAGCTATGAATTTAGAATGTAAAAAATATATCTATGTACCTT
>NC_134797.1:20561014-20691014 GCF_046742065.1 Oratosquilla oratoria | reverse complement strand
CTCACCATAATTCTCAAACACATTTGGGCTTCATATTTCTGCCTCCTTTAAGTCCTAAATCTTTACTTTATGCAGCGCCATGGATACAATCGCCCCTTCGTACAGACTTCTCTTGCCAAGCATCCATCGCCAGATATCTGTTTCCCACGACACTTTTCATACTTCCCAGTCATTCACTTGCTTCCCAAAGTCTGTGGTTTGCCTTCATCCTAATCCTGTATCCCCTGCAACAGGTGACACTAAATGCTTAAAGCCCTCCACTTTCTCCATCCTCTCTCTCTATCTCTTTTTACTCACTTCTAACTTATTACCAGCCCTCCTTTTGTCATCTCATCTTTCATTTTTTACCACATTTACTTTCACCTTTCTTTTCTTTCAGGCCCTTCCAAACTCCACCAAAAAAATGTATGTTCCAATCCCTCCTCTGAATTGGTTACAAGCGTATTGTCATCCATAAACAATAACTGGTCCACTTCTCACTTTCACTCACCAGGTCCAACCCCCTGCCCCTCGCCCTCGCTGAACAACTCTGGTGACATCACACATCCGTGGAGCAGCCCTACTTTCTCCTCGAAACACTAACATTCTTCATTTCCTACCCTGGTAGAAGATTTACTATTAAAGTAAAAAAAAAACCTTAGTCTGCTATCGACAGACTTCTCCGTATCCCATACATCTGTAACACATCACATAATATCGTTTAGTCAACCCTGTCATAAACCTTTTCTAAATCCATAAAACCCCAAAATATATTATTTCGTTTTGCAAAAAAAAAAATGTAAATTCGATCAACATGCCCTCTTCCTTTCCTAGACCTACGTTGTTCTCCTAATCCTCTCTCTTAACACCCTGCCATGTGCTTTATCGACTACGCTTAACAGATTAGGCAATCTCAAATCCATCACAAATCCCCCACTATCTTCGTTTTATATAATCTTCGTAACACCCATTTAACCAGGTGCCCTTCCAGCTTTGATTACTTTCAATGCTCTATTTACCTAATATTTTCCTATGGTTTAATTTGAATTTATTAGTAAATATAAAAATACAATGTATAAAATTTGCGAGGATAACGAGTGCCCTATAATAACAGTTTCCCTGACGGTTCACACTGAATAAAATGGAGAGAGAGAATGGTTTGAGGTGAAGACAGTGCTGTATCAGGGTTGTATAATTATAATTTCTATTATTATCGTTACTATAATTATCATCATTATTATTATTAATTATTATTATGATCAATATCATTATTATCATTACTATTAATGTTATAATTATTATCATCATTGTAATTATTATTGCACTTTGTACAAATTGTTGGTACCAGGACACGACAGCGTGACCCGACGCGCCGTGCTGCGTCAGGTCGTGCGGCATTTCTTCTGCGTTTGTTTAACACTTTTATCCTCCGATCCTTCTGACTTGCAGTTTAACTCTGTGCCCCCTCAAAGCCGTTATTAGGTTAAGATAAGAATAGGGGCACGCTACCTAACGCAACATCTCCTTGCAGTACACGTTTATCAGGGCGCAGACCATGGCAACGGTTAATATGCATGTTCATAAACTGAAGGCAATACAATGCGAGGAATATGACAAAGCCTTTTGACGTCAAGTAGGTAATATGAGTATTACCATAGACCAGTTTATGGTGTGACAGAATAAAATATTTCTGTGGTTCCTCAGCATCATATATATTACAAAGGATTACAACGGCGGAGCATGCCGACAAGAGACCTTTTGGTCCACAACTAGGTCGGATGCTAAAAATATATATAATGATGATAGATGAATAAATAGATAACAAATATAATTATATAAATAACCATAAATAAATTGAATAAATAAATGCATAGGTATGGTAAATACATAAATAAGAATAATAAATAGAATAAATGATAAATAATAAATGAAATGATAAATGAAAATTATAGACAAACAGATAAATAGTAAACAGTAATAATTGACATATTACTATAATAATGAATGAAAACCAAGTAAATAATAAAAACCAAACAGACAAATAATAACAAACAAATAAATAAACAAATAATATAAAATAAATGGCAGTCGCACACATATGTGTGTGTGTGTGTGTGTGTGAGAGAGAGAGAGAGAGAGAGAGAGAGAGAGGGAGAAACGAATGTGTGTGCAACTGTGCATACAGGTCCCCCATCACGACCAACTTAGTATAGATTCCTTTTGCCTGGATGAAATAAAATATAATAATAGAATAAATGAATAAAATAAAATAGAATAATAAAATAGCCTGGCGGCAGGCAGAGCAAATACGCAAGACGTGAATGGCAGAAGAAGAGTTAAAAGGGAAAATGTGTAAATATTTCACACAAAATCTAGCTCAAAGTCGAATCGGGTGAAAAAAAAATTGTATACATAAAGACATCGCTATAGAATCCAACTGACTTTTACAGGACTGGAGGTCTTAGCAAACTAAACAAAGTTAGAGTTTGCCAATACAAAAATCATAACTACTACACTATTCAACGGATTAACTGTGCATAAAACAAATAAATCAGACTCCAAAATATACATTCCGTCCAAGTATTAGCATAGACAGCCCAGCGAAAAATCGTCTTAGTTCACACCAGTCCTGTTTTTTTCATCCTACGAGCAGCGGTTCTTAACCTTTTTCAGTGCCCGTGTACCTCTTGACTATCTAAAAAAAAATCTCGTGCACCCATCCAATATAAATACAATGCAAACATATGAAAAGGATTAATGATATAAACCTCGCTGAGAAATGGTCAGACATATTCAATTACTGAACAAAGGTACTTTTTCTTATTTCAAATCAGAAATGTCAATTAGCACATTATGCTTTCTCCTTGTATATATACAGTGTCATCGCACTGGCTATCATGTCTCGTATCCCCAGGGATTACAGGTACCCCAGTTTAAGAAACACTGATTACTAGGCTACCGGTGAAAATACATAATTTGATTTGTCTAACATATAACGATTTTACTCTAACTATACTAGATTAGGTAATTTATCTGCCCTTACAAGATTTTCCTAAATGTTTTCAATAGTTTATCCTTGGAAACAGACAAATGATATCTACGTTATTTTAATTTAAGCTTAATAATATTGAGTCATAACCAAGATCTATTTCAGTCAACTCGGACATAGAATGCATTCGCCTGAAAAATATATATGTAAATACATACATTCATTGTTCTAAACCCATGTCCATTATGAATATACTACGGAATAACAGTATTATCAACCAAGATATATATTATCAACCACACTTACCTACAAAAGTCGACTTCATGCAATTCAGCGTAATTTCACTTTATAAACACCTCAAAATAATGTTTAAATTTCAGATTTTAACGGCGGTAATTGAAGAGTATAATCACTGTCCTTTTGTATTCACATAAGAAATTCACTCACTATGGAAACAGTTTCGTAAACATTTTCATTCACTACGTTCACTTCCTTTCCACTCGCAAACACGTTCACTTCGACACCCAACGCAAGATAAACCATAGGCGCCTCCTTAGCATGTGCTTCATCTTCACCGACTTTTCATTTTGGTGTGATCTTAATTTCGTAATAGTATATATGTAAGAATCATTGTTATATGAACAAAGACAATATCTGAAACAAGAAAAAACATTAATGACGCAGTTGCAAAAACAAACAAATAAATTATACAACTGAAGTAATATTTCGTGGAAATTTTGTCTTGCAACGCGAAGATTTGAACGACAACAAGGTTCGGTACCGTTTTGCCGTTATGCACCACAGGCGCATCACAGGTCTCTTACCTCTTCAATATCCGCTGTGTTGCGTAGGTTTCCAAAATTGTTGAGAGTTCAATGATTATATTGATTCGTAATGTACAAGTAGTGATTGTATTTTCCATACCGTTCTGAATTAAATGTGCTATAAATTCTACTTGGAATGACCATGATCTTGTCTAGTCTTCTTCATATTGACGTCAACTTGAATTTCGTTTTGTTTCTGTCCATTTCAACGTACAGAATTAATTCTAACGGGAAAATCAACTCATGAGGACATTGTCCAGCACCCTGAACACACACACAACCACTGATTAAAGATGGGAAGGCTTTAAGGGGTCATGGAAGTAAATTAGAAAGACTACATATCAAAAGGATGTGAAGAAATACAGTTAAACAAAATGTGGAATAGTTTAGAAGATGATATAGCCCATCCAACAATGCAGGAGTTCAAATCTAAATATGATAATTGGTAATCAAATATATTAGTTTGAACCATACATGAATTTGAGTCTAGGTATGTAAGAAAATCAGAGAATAGGAGACGGTACCCAACGATCATTGCTCCTTTCCTGTGCACTACAATTAGGTAAATACACATTCCGTCTGATAGTACCTGGTAACACTAATAAAAAAAATCTTATGAGAAGGAAAATTAGTGAATGTAATGAAATGATAATGTTGAATTTAGCAGTGTCATTTGTCGGAGTTTTTAACTAATAGTATTATTTTTCCGGTCTTAACATATGGCAGTACGGAAAAGGACTTGACTGCGCTCAGGACGATGCCCGGTCAACGGTATATTTGAAAAAAAAAAGTCTGGAAGTGAATTTTTTTTATTGAAGTAAGACTTCGTGATGGTGTGATGTATTGCTAATGTATTTCATGTAAAAATATAAATACATACGCACGCACACACGACTCGATGGCGCAGTGGTTGCGCTCACAACTGCTACTACAGCGGTCCTAGTTTGAATCTCGCCCAGGGCTGAAATAACTTCAGTATCGCTGCGCTGCGAACCGTTACTCCAACTCTCCTGGGCGGGGAGTTTTGTGTGTGTGTGTGAGAGAGAGAGAGAGAGAAAGGTCACAATATTACCCATAGATCGGTCATACATTAGCTCTGAGCTCTCATCCGGGAGGATAGTAGCTGTCGATCACGAGTCCAACACGTGACGCAAGACCCTGGTGAATTACACACACACACACACACTCGTTGGCGCGGATGGCAGAGTCCCAGACTGTCAGTACGGCGGTGCCGGCGGTATCTGGTTCGAATCCTGCCCATGGCTGAAATTATTTCAGTATCGCTGCGCTTCGAGTCGTTACTCCAACTCTCGTGGGCGGGGAGTTGGGTGTGTGTGTGTGTGTGTGTGTGTACCCATAGATCGGTCATACGAGCTCTGAGCTCTCTTTCGGGAGGGAAATAGCTGTCGATCACGAGTCCAACCCGTGATCCAAAGACCAAGGTGAATCACACATTCATAAACTAATTGTGTCGTCATTGGAGGAAAGGATATTTCTTTGCCGCGGCTCGTGCCGCTTAAATTCTTCTTATCGGCTTAAGAAACCTGCACAGCGAAGCTATAGCGATAATCCCATACCACACTCCTGGTCATATGGCCATTTCCCGAAGGTTGAGTGTGGTTTGAATTTTCCGCCAAAATCATCGGAAATTTAAAATTCCCGGCTCTGTGCAGGCATGCGCATTGTCGACCCCACCTCCCCCTCCCTATTCCCTCCCTTCTTACCCGGCTAGCTCGAGCCGGACGTCGCGTCACTTCAATGAGAAATGAAGGCTTCGCCTGTGGGAGGAGGGAGGGACCCTAAATCTGTGCAGGTTTCTTAAGCCGATAAGAAGAATTTAAGCGGCACGAGCCGCGACAAAGAAATATTATCGGCTGAAAGAAACCTGCACAGCGAAGCTATGCATGAGACGAGGACAGGTGGGAGGAGAGGTGAAGCCTGAATCAAACCGTTATTACGTGTGTCTTTCCTATGGGAGACTTATTCATTTTATCACTCAGTAGAGGGGAGACAGAAACGTCAAGTACCCACGCCGAAGAATGTGACATGCACAACATTGCACTGTTCACACAATGCGTAAATTATACGAAATTTGTATCCTGTTCAACGGTTCCTGGCCCCTCCCCACTCCTCGGTCGCCCTTTGCCCCCTCCACTTTTTTGAGATGAGAGGGGTGGAGCCGTTTCCATGGCGACACATGGGACAGGGGCGACTGAGTGGTAGAGACACCGTGTCCCCAAGGGAGTCGTCGATGTCCAGTCCCTAGGTCCCGCACCCGCTCCACAGAGTGGGTGCGGAGAAACTCCAGCGACCGGCGTAGGGCCCCCGACCGAAGCCAGGGACGCAACAACCTGTGGAGTGCTGAGGGTATCGGCCCGGGCAGGTCACGCGGGAGAAGCAGTATGCTCCTGTCGACCTCCCGTACCAGCCGTCGGCGCCCCAAGCGGCTCAGTGGAAGGGCCGGGGTCGCGAAGTTGAGGCCCCCCCCCCCCCGCCACCGAAGGAGGGAGGACGTGTGAGAGAAGCACGCTCTTTTGGCGCAGGGGAGCACCCGAAGGACGCTGACTGTGTCCCACTCAATCCCGAGCCAATAAAGTCTGTGTGGGAGCAAGGGCAGACCCGTCCCAGTCCACCCCGAACTCCACGTCCGCCAACACACTCAGAGCCATTGAGATGTCGGCCGATGCACCCTCCCCGGTGGGCAAATGCATCCACTAGCCGTCTAGGAACATGAGTGTGGAGACGCTTGCTTCCGTCCAACGTACGCCTACCACTCTCACTAGTTTCGTGAAGATCCTCGGGGTAAGCGAGAAACCGAAAGGGAGTATGCGAGGCCAAGTTCGTTTCCGAGCGACCTCGTCCGTGGGCGTTAGTCAAGAGGCTTCGTCCTGGGTGAAGACGTTCCCTGAGCGTCTCCCACGAAGACGGGCCTGGACCCTCGGTATGTATCCAACTCACCCCAAGTCTTCCCGCGGGAAGTTCTCGAAGCCCGTGGCGAGCGTCTTCATCCAATAGTGTGCTATGGCAATTTGTGACGTCTCGTCACCCACAAGCGGACTTCTATATGTTTAATACCTAGTGACATCATGTGATTGTACTGTGACGTCACCGGATTGATCATGGCGCCATAGGATCGTCTCGTGACGTCACAGGGACACAAATTGACGTCATAGGACTACATGGTGACGTCAATTTATCACAATGACGTCATCATACCGTGACATCACTGAGTCACAGTGAGCGTTGAAATAAATTTTGACATGGTAAAATTCTGGACCATCATGACTGTAGATTAAATTAAGTTGAATAGGAAAAGTCATGTTCATTTCGACCTAAGTCACAGTGAGCGTCGAAATTAATTTTAACATGGTAAAATTCTCGACCATCATGACTGTAGATTAAATTAAGTTGAATAGGAAAAGTCATGTTCATGTTGACCTGAGTCACAGTGGGCGTTGAATTAGTTTAACATGGTAAAATTCTTGACCATCATGACTACAGATTAGCTTAAGTTGAATAGGAAAAGTCATGGTCATTTCGACCTAAGTCACAGTGAGCGTCGAAATTAATTTTAACATGGTAAAATTCTCGACCATCATGACTGTAGATTAAATTAAGTTGAATAGGAAAAGTCATGTTCATGTTGACCTGAGTCACAGTGGGCGTTGAATTAGTTTAACATGGTAAAATTCTTGACCATCATGACTACAGATTAGCTTAAGTTGAATAGGAAAAGTCATGGTCATTTCGACCTAAGTCACAGTGAGCGTCGAAATTAATTTTAACATGGTAAAATTCTCGACCATCATGACTGTAGATTAAATTAAGTTGAATAGAAAAAGTCATGTTCATGTCGACCTGAGTCACAGTGGGCGTTGAATTAGTTTAACATGGTAAAATTCTTGACCATCATGACTACAGATTAGCTTAAGTTGAATAGGAAAAGTCATGGTCATTTCGACCTAAGTCACAGTGAGCGTCGAAATTAATTTTAACATGGTAAAATTCTTGACCATCATGACTACAGATTAGCTTAAGTTGAATAGGAAAAGTCATGTTCATGTCGACCTGAGTCACAGTGGGCGTTGAATTAGTTTAACATGGTAAAATTCTTGACCATCATGACTACAGATTAGCTTAAGTTGAATAGGAAAAGTCATGGTCATTTCGACCTAAGTCACAGTGAGCGTCGAAATTAATTTTAACATGGTAAGATTCTCGACCATCATGACTGTAGATTAAATTAAGTTGAATAGGAAAAGTCATGTTCATGTCGACCTGAGTCACAGTGGGCGTTGAATTAGTTTAACATGGTAAAATTCTTGACCATCATGACTACAGATTAGCTTAAGTTGAATAGGAAAAGTCATGGTCATTTCGACCTAAGTCACAGTGAGCGTCGAAATCAATTTTAACATGGTAAAATTCTCGACCATCATGACTGTAGATTAGCTCAAGTTGAATAGGAAAAGTCATGTCCATTTCCACCTGAGTCACGGTGAGCGTCGAAATTAATTTCAACATGGTAAAATTCTCGACCATCATGACTGTAGATTAGCTCAAGTTGAATAGGAAAAGTCATGGTCATTTCGACCTGAGTCACAGTGAGCGTTGAAATTAATTTCAACATGGTAAAGTTCTTGACCATCATGACTATAGATTAGCTTAAGTTGAATAGGAGAAGTCATGTCCATTTCGACCTGTTTTTTTTTTTTTTTTTTTTTTTTACTTATATCGATATCAATATCAATATATATATATATTCATTTATTTATTTATTTTTTATAAAAATAATATTGTACAATTCACATAGTGCATAAATTCTATGTAGAATATTGTATCTTGCTCAGCGGTTCCTGGGCCTTCCCCTACCCCTCGGTCGCCCTTTGCCCCCCCTTCTTTTGCGAAGAGGGGTGGAGCCGTTCCCATGGCGACACATGGGACAGGGGTGATCGAGTGGTAGAGATACCGTGTCCTGAAGGAAGTTGCTGATGCCCAGCCCCCGAGGTCCTGCACCCGTTCCACAGAGTGGGTGCGGAGAAACGCCAGCGATGCCGCGAGGCCTCTGATGTTGTGGGCGTGGGGGGCATGGCCCGGGTCGGCCTTCCGGTGCCCTGTTGGTGGTGTCAGCTAGCCAAGACAGGAAGTCCAGAACTGTGCTAGCGGAGATGGTCACTATCGCGTGTCTCCGAAGGAAGTCCTGGAATCTCCGGTTGGGAGGGTTGTTGGATCTGGATGACGGTCGGGACCGTAGCGAAGACGCGGTCTGTCGCTTCCTGGTCGAACAGACCACGGGAAAGGGGAGCTGCTCTCACCACGCCCCGGCGAGCTATCTCCGGGGCCGACCGCGCTGCAGACTGACGAGCTGCCAGACGAGCCGCGGTGAAGGCCCTCGCTGCTGGGGGTAGGGCTGATGACGCCATGTTGGCTGTACCCTCTGCCACGGTAGAGAGTGCCGCCAGGGTGTCTCTGCATACAGAAAACACGCGAATCAAATTAGTAGGGCGAGAAGGATCCCGATCCCCGGAGGGTGTAATAAAGTCACATCGCTCAATTGTAGAACGTATAACATATGCGAAGCCGAGGTCGTTTCCGAACGACCTCGTCCTCGGGCGCTAGTCAAGAGGCTCCGTCCTGGGTGAAGACGCTACCCGAGCGTCTCTCGCCAGGACAGGTCTGGACCCTCTATAGATTGAAATATCCCACTCACCTCAATTCTTCCCGCGGGAAGTCCTCAAAGCTCGTGGCGAGCGTCGTCAGCCAGTTCCTCATCATCGCCATTGCCGTGACGGTCGAGATGGTAGAGGCAAGGTCTTGTCTGGTCGAGGCCTCCGTCGTCAGCAACTTAGCCTCCGGTTCACTAAGTTGCTGGGGGAGGGCGGGGTCCCTGCCCGAGTGCCACAAGCAATCGCGCAGGCCCTCCGGCGCGAAGGGTGGTGGCAGGACGACGGGGAATGATGAAGGGATATGCCGTCGAGGAGGAACCGTCTTGGGTTGGTCTTGGGCCCGCTCGAGAGCAGGGATGTCTAAGGCTTTCTCCCCTTTCTCCTGCGGGAACCAGGCGTTTGGGGAGAGTGCTACCGCCGGTGAGTCCCCCGACCTGTCGACAAACATATGCCCATCAGGGTTTAAACGAGGGTTCTCCAGGAGAGCACCTAATGCGTCCAGAGTGTTAGAGGTGGAAATCCTGGAGGGCGTGGAGGCCGGGGCGGAGAGGGGTCGAATCTTATATAGAACCTTAGCCCCCTCCGCGTCGTTGGCCCACTTTAGGATAACGTCATCTCTCCTCCTCCAGCCCTCCAGTAGCGAGTAGTCGGGAGACCAGGCCACTAGCTTGTGATCTTCTCCAAACGAGTACTCCCAGGACCGGGGAAGGTCACACCATGAGAAGGGGTGAACTCAAGAGTCCGTCATGGTAGGAGGATAAGGTAAAGAAGAACTGTAGTGGTCCTCCACCCCGTCCAACCCGACGGACGTCTGATTGGGGGGTTCCTCCTGAGAGGGGCCTTCTAGTCCTATACCTGTCGCCGGCACGGAGGGGCGGAGGGAAGGACCAGGAGGGAGAGTGGGAGGGGGGGCTAGAGCCGTAGGTTCAATAGGAGGTTGCTCTGGAGAGGGGTGCGTTATGATTTGCGCGGTCTGAAAGGCCGGATAATGTGATAGGGCCGATTCAAGGACGGGGCCTATCAGGGACGGAAGGAGGGCAGCCACTTGGGCAGCCAGAGTTCCCTCTCCCCTCGTTTCGTCCCCCGGCTCCCTGCCCTTGTGGGATTTACGGCGAGGAAAAGGAGAGCGAGGAAGGGAGGGTGAGTTGGGGGGAGAGGCTGTGGAGGGTGGGGACAAGCTGAGCGTCCTGGACCTCGGTGAGGCAGACCTCTTTTTCGAGCGAGATTTCCTGCCGGGTTCACGTGAGTGAACTAGGGAGGAAGACGAGTTCGTGGGGGTGCTTGACAAAGCAAGCCGTAAGGGTTTTAAGGACCCTTGATGGTCGGATGTATGGGGCTGCCGAGAGGCCTGAGGACGCTCGGGGACACCATACTCCGTAACATCAGACTCGTCCCCTTGTACTCCGAGAGGCCCAGGTTGTCCACCAACGGAAGTCTCGGAGACATAGGGAGACGGATGGCGAGGGCGAACGAGGCCCAATTCCACGCCTAACGCCGGATCCGCCCACACCAGGGGGGGGGGGTCGTCAGCGGATTTCAATTTCCGAGCTCTGCGCCATGCCTCCCGAAGAAGTTCGAGGGCGGCTAGCTTGGAACGGGTTTTGGGAGGAGCAGCACGAATCTCCTCAACCCGCGCTTTGCACACAACGCAGGCTAGGGGGTTAAAGCCAGCTTGTGAGAAACAAGGGGCATGGCGGGAGCAGAGGTCGTGGTGGCCGTCTGACGAGATCCTGGCTGTGCAGCCGGATTCCACACACAAGCGTTTGGTCTGAAAATAGAATAATGATAATCATAGAAGGGGTGTCCCAAAGGTGTCTGGACACAACACCGAAGGGGAAAAACTGCAGGAGAACAGGTAGGGCTCCCTACGAGAACACACGAGCACGAGCAGGAACCAGACTTACCGGCATGAAAAGAAGGTGGGTTGTGGAGTGACCGACTCGTCTGGTTCCGCGATGCTAAGTGACGCGACGTCCGGCTCGAGCTAGCCGGGTAAGAAGGGAGGGAATAGGGAGGGGGAGGTGGGGTCGACAATGCGCATGCCTGCACAGAGCCGGGAATTTTAAATTTCCGATGATTTTGGCGGAAAATTCAAACCACACTCAACCTTCGGGAAATGGCCATATGACCAGGAGTGTGGTATGGGATTATCGCTATAGCTTCGCTGTGCAGGTTTCTTTCAGCCGATAATAGTACAACAAGACTCGAAAAAAACTAACATAGTATCAATTCATACAATGAAGGAAATAGAGAAATAATTAAAATAAAAAAACTAATATATACGACCGGCAGGGTATTTAGATTATATGAAAGAACTGTAACAAATTTAATATTTCTATCTAAAATAATCGAACGTGTGATTCTAGATCAATCGATGGAACATGTAAACAAAGTCAATGTTTTACCGAATAAAGTCTGCATATAGACATTTTTATTCCACTGAAACTGCTTTATGTACGCTGACAAATTATATAGGTCTACTGAGGGATGAGGTCTTCCAGGGGAGTGTATTGGGTCCTATTTTGTTTTCCACTTATGCTAGTGAACTGTCACATTTGCTAAAAAAAATTATGGCGTTAGTTTTAAATAATTCGCCGGTGATACTCAATTCTACATGTGTCTGAGTAATATAACGGAAACAAAAAAATATACCGTTATGAGAGAAGTCAAGGTTTGGATGAATATAAAGTAATTTAAATTAAATTATGACAAATCAGAATGATTGATAGAAAGAGAAATTACTTAAGTAGGCTTGGAAAATCCAACTTGAGACTACGTGGGATTGATATGGAAGTGAAAATAGTGCTCAAAGATTTAGGAGTGCCACTTGTCTAACCTGACATTTCGTGATCAAATTAACAATGACAATGTAGTAAGAGTAACAGGATACAATTTACAATACATTGCTTTTTTAAAGAAACATTTAGATCAGAAAACAACAAAGATGTTTGCATATAATAATGTGATTGCAAAGCTAGACTGTTGTAGCTCCCTTTATTTCGGCGTACCTAATTATCTTCTGAAGAGGTTACAAAATGTTATGAACAGGGCTGCAACACTACTTAAGGACTTGCCTTGGCGAGCAAGAATCACACCGGCATTATTTGAACTGCACTGATTATTAATAAAGGCAAGAACTGTTTAAAGATGTGTGCCTTGACATACCAAGTTTGGGAAACCAGAATATATAAGAGATCATCTATCAAGAAGGTTACAACCAAAGACATCTATGGTGCTGAGGCATTGTCTAAACCCGCATCGATTAGACGAGCCGAGGAATAACTTGGAAATTTATTTCAGAGTTTTTGCAAGATATGCATCGAAGCTGTATAACAGGCTGCTCGATGACATAAATGATAGTGACACTAGATCGCTGTTTAAAAAGAAGCTGAAGACACATCTATTCACTCAATGCTACGGTCTAAACGAAAGGAGTATTAGAAACCACTACAAATGTCAAGAAGATACAAGGCGGGGCGCTACAGAGCATTGTAACAGCAGTGGAGAGGGACCCTAGAAATCGACACTTCAAATAACAAGTATAGGGACTCCTTTGGACTTCTCTGCAACCAGTGAATGCCTTAAAGTGTGGCGTCACAAACCTCTGAGGGATCCTTCATCCTGCGTTTACACTCTCTCTCCTAACACCGGATCGAGGACCTCCAGCCCCAGATCTCAGCCTCGCCACATTCTCGCCTAATTCAGTGAATAAAGAGAATAAGATCGCTGCTTTGATTCCCATCCTTGGTTGTCCTTCATACCAGAACACTACACGCGTCCACACCAAGTAAATGGAATCGATTTAATTCATGGAGAATCAAGACCATTCATTAATCGTGTTGGTTCGCTACACTAGTTTCAGTGTAATCGTTTATTACACCAGGCGAATCGAGTCAAATCGTGCCGATTCGCTTGGTGTAAACGGTTACACTAAAACTAGTGTGGTGAATCAAGACGTTTTATGAATTGTGTTGATTCATCATGAATCGATTCAATTCGGTTGGTGTGGACGCATGTAGTATTCTGGTTTGAAGGACAACCAAGGATGGGAATCAAAGCAGCGATCTTATTCTCTTTATTCACTGAATCAGGCGAGAATGTGGCGAGCCTGAGATCTGGGGCTGGAGGTCCTCGATCCGGTGTTAGGAGAGAGAGAGAGAGAGAAGGTCTTGGAGCATGTAGATCCTCGATCCGATGCTAGGAGACAGAAGGTCTGGGAGTTAGTCGAGTTGTTGCTGTTGAGATCGAAGAGGCTGTTCTATGGACTACCTAGGACAGTCCATCCGCTCGCGCGGGATCGGTAGTTGTAGGAGGTGGAAGAGATGTCTGTATGGAAATGAAAAGATAGTTGTGAATAGAAGAGTGCTATTGCCACCGGGCGAATTAGGGGTATTTATTTCGTGGGGTCGTGGCTTTGAAGGGGTCACCAGGAGACTTAGTGTTGGAGGCCGGAATCAATGCATGTAACCGTGAGGTTACTTTGGGACATTTATTCATCTTAACCTCATCCAACAAAGTTAGGAAAGGAGTAGGAGGCTTAGTCGTAGGGGAAGATAGAAAAATTGGAAATGATTTTAGTGGTAGGTAAACTGAAATGAGAAGATGCAGTAGGAGAGAAAGTTAGAAATGAAAATAATTTCAGTAGAAGGAAAAGTTTATGTAGATGTTTGTGCATGTAGTCGTGTTTTTGTTTGCGATATGCTTGTGTGTGTATACTACGCATAGAGGGTTGTTGCCTCTAAGTGTGTGTACATACAGCCTGATAATTAAAGGGCGAGATATCGACATTATTATTATTATTATTATTATTATTATTATTATTATTATTATTATTATTATTATTATTAATAGTAGTAGTAGTAGTAGTAGTAGTAGTAGTAGTAGTAGTAGTAGTAGTAGTAGTAGTAGTAGTAGTAGTAGTAGTATAATCAGCGAGGACTGAACCCGGCCAGCCATAGCACGTCTACTGAGAATCTGTTATCTTTCCTCACGCTTGCCGCTGGATATAGATATTATTATTATTATTATTATTATTATTATTATTATTATTATTATTATTATTAATAGTAGTAGTAGTAGTAGTAGTAGCAGTAGTAGTAGTAGTAGTAGTAGTAGTAGTAGTAGTAGTATAATCAGCGAGGACTGAACCCGGCCAGCCATAGCACGTCTACTGAGAATCTGTTATCTTTCCTCACGCTTGCCGCTGGATATAGACGGATTCATGTCCGTGGTACTTAGTCAGACAAAACCCAGCACATGGTGGCACGTCTGGTCACGATCAGTCAAAGCTGGTGAATGGATACGTTATTGATATGTGCGGCTATACATGATTTCTCGTGTACACTGGACGTGGGAGAGGCACAGCTGACAAATAGCCTGTGCTGTGTGGTCTAGGTGTGATGTGTCGTATTAGGTGTTTGTGTTTGGCGTGCAGTCTTTCTAGGTATCTCATGTGAAGTTCGTGTTTGTGTTGGGTGAGTGGACGGATGTTGGAAACTCGGTGTAGGGACTTAGCGGTTCTGAAGTCGCTCCACTGCAAACCCGTGATGAACTTGACTGTGGCCATTAGAAGAAGGCTGTTCTGGCCTCCGTTGGCAAGAGGCTGTCTTTTAAATCCAGGTAGCGGCTCACAGTCAGGTCCCGGTTTCTGAATAGTCTTCTGATTGGCCGCCTTCCCTTTGGCTATGGGCCAATTGCGAGCCCTGGCGAGTGCGTGCGCTTCCGCTCGCGTTGGTGCCGTCATCAGTCCCGGCTCGGTCTGCATGGGAGACGGTTGTCTCGGACACGGTCGGTGTTGGCGGATGGAGTGCCACCACTACACCACTCCCCCCCCCCCCCATCCAGATCTTTAGAAGCGAGCAGCCCGGAAGGTAAGGAGTCGCCCGAGCGGAGTGGGGGTAGCGGGCAAGCCTTCTGACCAGGCGGTCGGAGCGGGTGATTGTGCCATCGAACGAGATCTCTGGAAAGGATGGGTTGGATGATGGAGAAGAAGGCGACAAGCGGCTATAGGAGTGGTCGTGGATTTGACGAGGGGGTCTTGGCTGGGCATGGAGCTGTGGAGATAGACTGCTAGATGAGTGGGGTTAAGGTGAAAGCGGTAATGAGTCCAAGGATGGGAGTGGGTGTAATGTGTTGGTGGGTGGGTGGAACAATGGTGGTGGTATGAAGAGGTGGGCTGGCGTGGTCGTGATCTTGACGAGAGGGTCCTGGCTGGATATGAAACTGTGGAGATGGTCGGGTAGGTGAGTTGGGTAAAGGCGAAGAAGAAAGTGAGTCGGAAGGGGAAGAAATGTGTTGAAGATTAGGGGGAACAATTGTGGTGGCATGAGGGGGTGGGCTGGTTTGTTGTGGGCTAGTGGCAGGGATGTGTTGTAAGAGGGAGTGGAGGTGGAAAGGAGGGTTGGAATGGGAAGATGGAGGGAGGTGAGCTGGTTTGAACCTGTCGAAGGAAATGCTGTCTGGCTTAGAACCCCGGTCAATGAGGAAGTGCTTCGCCGACCTATTGATGACCCTGTGGGGTCCATCATACGGACGCTGGAGAGGGGTTCGTCTGGAGTCCCACCTGACGAAGACATGATCCGCTGACTCGAGGGATGGGGGAACACACACCGGGTTTGTGTGTGTCGTCCGTGGTGGTGGGGGACGGTTGTTGGCAAAGGTCTCCCTGAGTAGTTGAAGAAGGATGTATCGGTCGGGGTCTCCGATAGCAGAGGTGGATATCTCCCCGGGAAGGCGAAGGTCCTCTGCATACACTAGCTGGGACGGAGACACGTCGCTGTCGACCTTGGAAGTACTACGGATGGAGAGGAGCACAAGAGGAAGGGCATCAGCCCAACCATAAGAGGGTTGCTGTGCTTTGAGTGAGTCTTTCAGCTAGCGATGGAACCTTTCCACGAGTCCGTTGGCCTGGGGGAGGTACGCCGTGGCCCGGTCGCGGTGAGTACCCAAGAACTGGAGGAGTCTGGACCAGATATCAGATTCAAACTGGGCGCCTCTGTCGGTGATGATGGCGTGAGAGACGCCGAATCAGGATGCCCAACCTGAGATGAAGGCACGGGCGGTCGTCTCAGCAGAGATGTCAGGGAGAGGAATTGCTTCCGGCCACCTGGTGTACCTGTCGATGCAAGTGAGTAGGTAACGCATGCCACGCGAGGGAGCTAGGGGGCCCACAATGTCCACATGGACCGACTGGAAGCGTTTTGTGGGTGCGGGGAAGCGATGGAGTGGAGCATGTACGTGGCGCGTCACCTTTGGTGACTGGCAGGTACCAAGGTCTAAATATACAGGTCAGACCGTTTACATTCTTCTGCGCAGCTTCTGACGTCATTTGGCTGAGTCCATTTTCTCTTTGTGATACACTGAAGAAAACTGTGAAACGCCAAGGAAGACAGGAACTATAATATTTTATATATTATATATATATATATATATATATATATATATATATATATATATATATATATTATATATATCATATATATTATATATTCATATATATAGACAGGAACTATAATATTTTATATATATATTTTATATAATATTTGTCAGAATATAACTAATTGCGTGGAGCTGTGCGAGCGAAGGCGACGTCATTTTCGAACGACGGACCAGCTTCAACTGACAGCTATAACCCCACTTTGAACATCCAGGTGACGTTCACGGGCCCGCTGCGCCAACTCCCTCGAAATTCGGTCGGAAGTGGTTAGACCTTATATTCTTAGATCTTGGCAGGTACGGGCCCATTCCCTGACGCCTTTGTTGATACCAGACCAGACGAGCGTTGCCCGAATTCCAGGATCACTGCGGTTGTGGAACATTGAGAAGACATCCTTGCGATGGCAGGCCAGGATGAATGGTCGGGGTTTGCCTGCAGATACGTCTCACCACGCTGTTGCAGGGAGGATGTGTTGTCCAGGCTGAGGCGATGGAGTTCTTTGTCGACAGCCTGGGATGCTGCGGTGAGTGCGTAGTCGATGATCCTGGGAAAACACAGCTACATGCAGCCCAATTCAAAGGAGTGCAATCCTGTAAACATTCCCTTTTGGCCACATAAAATACAAGACTTTGAATTATATACATTTTAGCTCTCTTTCTACTATAAATGTTTACTTTTTCACTATTGTGACAATTTAAAGGCATCACCAACTTGAATATCAAACTATAATTACACCTACTCATCAGTTGTATAGATATTTTGTCTGCATTACCTACTTTTTTAAGTATTGAACTTGGAAAAGGACATTTTTTTTCTTATATTCTGTAAAAGGAAAATGGATACCAACAGGGTGAATAAAAGAAGATACTATAACACTCATATCTAAACTGTAATAATTTTTATATATCTAATAATGATCCCAGCCTTGAAACGGTGACAAGATTTGTAAATTACCATATCCGATTTTGGTCGTTCACACTAGCATGCCAAATATGATACGACAATATCGTTATTTACCTTAGACTCTTCAAACATCCTCATTGTGTTGTGCACAAAGATCTGACTGGAGCGGGAGAGCCAATCAGAATTATCGTCGTGGTGTGAAAACCATGGCGGATCCGCCTGGTATTGTGTTATATGTGTTAGGGGTATTGGTGAGTATTATATCTGTTTAACTTATTGAGAACCTATGCTGGGTTCCCAAATATAACATTTTAGATTTTAATTTGAGAAATTGTAGAAGAATATTAGTGATTGTGCTTGCCGGGTCATGTCAACAGTGTCGTTCCTTTTGTTTCCTTAATTTGATATCATTGTTTCCTCTACTTTCAATAGCCCGGGTTGTACGGCAACAATAATTGTTATAATTTTGAACTTAATGTCATTTTATGGGTTAACAAGCGTTCAATGAAGTCTGCAAATGTGTTGGGCAAAGCTGTAACATTTTGTGTGGCAGAAGTGAGAGAAGTCTATTTTTGACGTAATTTATTTTCTATTTGCAGATTGCTCTAGTCGAGAGTTTAGAATTTTCTGCGGAAGAATGCTTTGCCAAAGGTCTTAATCAGGCAAATCTTATGTGTTCATCATGCGACACTTTAAAAGAATTTAATCTCGATATTTTAGAGTAAGTGAACATCTGATTTTAAGTTGGAAAAAGTGCTTACTTCTTGGTGTCAGAAAAAAAAAAAAAGTATGGCAGAGGTTAGATGTAATTCTGTAAAATGGATCTACACTTCTGTTTTTGATATTGTATTTAATTGGTTTATCCAAAATTAAAAAATTTCAAAAAGCCACTTAAAGCACCTTGGTTCTGGAGCAATATTATAATGTATGCTTAATTGATATAAAAAATATTCCTGGTTGCAAAAAAAAAGATAAATAAATAAAATAGATAAAAATAATGATAATAACAAAAATAAAATTAAAGTAATCCAGATATCCGAAAAAGAGCTTACACAATAACTTCATTTGAACCAATTAGAAAATCCTGCATTACATAGAATTTCACTGATATCCACTATATCCAAGCTGATGGAAAGATTAGCAGTTGAAAGAATTGTAACTAAACTACCCACTTTGGCATTATTAAGGTTGTGCACACCTTCCTGATATATTAATACAAAATTGAATATTAATTTGGTAAATTAAAATACATCAACGTAATGTGTTTTTCATGACAGAAGTCGATAGCAAAAAAATCTTGCTTAAAGCAAATACACTACAGAGCTGCGGCAAGAGTTTCCAGATGCCATGTTTGTGTTGTCTGTCCAATCCTGTCAATGTCAGTTTGATGATGGTAATAGTTACCTATTGCACACCTAAGCAATATATCAGTATATGTAATATCCTATATATATACCAAAGGCTTTCCCACCTTACAAGGGAGGTAGCCAAAAACAAAGGCATAAAAACCACTCCCACCCATTCCATCCCTATACACTCCACTCCCATCCACCCCTTTCCTTCCCTCTTGTATTGGCACCTCCTGGATGATGGGTCATCCCAGCATCTCACCCACTGCCCTGGGTCAGAAGCAGTGTTGCAAGACACAGCACATCCACAGCAAGGCTTCATTAAATCGGTGACCCTCCCCTTTCTGCCCCCTCATGCAGAAAAGGAGAAGATGGACTGCGTCAATTTATTTTTCACACATGCTCTCTCACCCCCCATCCCCCACCCACTCCCCCTCATGCATTACAGCATCATCCATATACAACCATTCTCCATTCACCCGTCTTCTGTCCTCTCCCGTCCTACCTCAACAGACATTACCTTCTTTCCCAATGCCCCCTTTTACCCCATCTATCCATCTCATCCTTGGTGGCCCCCTCACATTCACTCCTTCCACCTCTGCCTTCCACACCTCTTTTACTAACCTTTTGTCACTCATTCTTTCCACATGTCCAAACCATCCCAATACTCTTTCATCAACCCTATCCCCCAACTCCCTTTCCACCCCTGATGTCCTCCTCACCTCCTCGTTTGTAAATTAAAACTCATCTTGGCAGAAATCTTTAACTAGAATTGCTAAAAGTGAGCCAATCATCTCGTTCCCCATGCCACATGTCGTCGAGCCGTGTACTTGTCAATACAATCTGATATCAGTTCATGTGTTTCTTGAAAAAATTAAACACCTACACTCCACAGTCCGATCGGATGCCAAAACCAGCCATTAACATCCCTGATGATGACAACGATCCTGATGATTTGTAACATTACAAGTATTGCATTACAAAATGCAGGTTAGGTTAGAACAGAACAATTTTCGTAGCCGTTCACATCAATCAAAATAAACATGGCATCTGGAAGAATGCATTGTGGTTCTGTTTGGTAGTATATCGCTATTAGCTAGGTTTTTGGTTATTGATTTCCATGATGAAAAACCTATTTTGATGTACAGACGCTCCTCAACTACGTTTTAGTTACGTTCTGAACGGCCGAACGTAACGTGAAAATGAACGTATGTTGTTACTGTACTTTACAGTAATGTATGACCATTAATACTTTACTATACATCGTTTATTTCTATTACTTTATCTTATAAAACACCCCTAAATCATTAATTATAAACATAACATTTTAAAATAATAAGATTAATTTCTAATAAATTAAATTCAAGCAACATAAAGGGAGATGGAAGGGGCGGAGGGGGACGAGGAGAGGCACGTTCAGTCTGTCGTTTGTGCCATGTAAACAATGGGCGCAGCGTCATGGGTAAATATCGTTTGAAAGTCTCGTACTCAAAAATTCACTTTTTTTTTTTTTTTTTTTTTTTTACAATTTTTTTTTTACAGTCAGTTCAAACGTAAAATCGAAAAAACGTAAAACGAATGAATGTAAGTAGAGGAGCGTCTGTATTATAAATTTCTGTATTAATATTTAGATTTCTAAAGCTACATAGTTTAGGTGAACACTTTAAACTTATCCCCACTTCCTCAAATAAACATGTATTCAGTTAGGTTCACCCCAGCACACTGCTCATAAACCTTACCCTTACAAGTGCTAGAAGGGTTGAAAAAAGCTCCACCAGAAAGAACGGTTATAGTAGCTACGTAAATAAGGCACTTGATAAGTCTATCGGAAAAGATCATATACATTAATTTTCATACTAACCAAAAGAAATGGTAAGCTAACATCCTAACAGGTTGACAACGCAGAGTGTTTGCTCTATGCAGACTATGCGAGAGCTGTAAATTAGCATCTTGATTGATATGTGGATCCTTTTTCCACTTGAAAAATTAATTCATATTTTAATTTTTTTTTTAATATTTTCAGAGCAAGTTGCCGTGGATGCTGTCTTGATGATGATGAACTTAGTTCAGCACCCACAAAATATCCTCGTGCACAACTCGAGGTGTGTGGGTGACGACTGGGAGCATATCCGCAGGTTCAGGGTACGTCATATAAAAGTTTTACATCTCATATGCTTCCTTAGTCTTACAACCAATTCCTAGATGCTCATTTCTCTTCTACTACCATCTTCACTTCATCATTCCGCCACTCACTACCCTTCCTTCTGTTCCCTCCATCCCCTTGTTCCACATACCATCTTTGCAGACCTCTTCACTTCCTCCTTGAAACACACCCTCTCCTCTTCCACTCACACCTCTACTCTATCCTCCTTCATCATCTCCCGCACTTCTTTCAGATTCTCCTGATACTTCTGCTCCTTTTCCTCATTTACAATTTTTACTCCAAGCACCTCTCTACTTTCTGTCCTTTTCCTCTTTTTCCACCTATCCTCCACTCTCAACTTATCTACCAAAAGAAAAATAATAATCTGACATTACCCCAACTCTCTCTCCTAAGAACATTGATAGAAATGTGAAATATAACCCTTATATGGTGTCCTTTATCAATTTTCTTTTGGCAGATTCCAGTTTATTTTATTCAGGTTGGGGAACAACTTTATGCCATATGTATGTGTGTGTGTATATATATATATGCATGCATGCTGTTTTGGCTCACATAAAGCAATTTTATTTGGCCGAGGGAATGGCACTATAGTACAGGAATTACATGTTCTTAGAATACTGATACCCATTATTTTCTATGTATCCAACAGCATTCGTAAAGAGTGACCGACCTGCAGCGTTCCCAAACCTCACCATCAAGTAAGTAATTTAATTCAGTTTAGGTATCTAATTTTTAAATGGCATGTAATTCTGTCTATAGACAGTTCTTTAGGGAATGTCTGAGGCACCCCTATGGACCAGAGCCACAAATTATTTGTTAAAGGAAAATCTCTCCCCATAGGGGAATGACGAAATGATCTCTATACTAATGCTGTCCAGTCTTTCTGATTTGTGTATACCACCTTTATGCCATCAGAATTAAAACTTTAGCACTGAAGTGGCATAGAGGAGACTAGGACGGGTTTCAAATTACCCCGTTTATCCAAATACTCCTTAAATCTGAACACTGGTCCAGTGTGCATGTAAATTTTTTGTCCTCCACCCTGTTTTTTGTGTAACAATCATAGTATTCCATTATCTGTCTGCAGTAGTTAGTAATTTTTCTTTCTTTTCCTCAGGTATGTTCGTGGGGCTGATCCCATCATTAAATTGATGGATGAAGATGGTGATGTGATGGAGACATTGGCCATTGACAAGTGGAACACAGATTCTGTGGAAGAGTTTCTTAATACTTACTTAATTCTTTCCGATGACAATCTGGATAGATCTGAAAATGAAATTTAAAATTGGGCAACTAGTTGTCTTCCAAGTAAACAGTAATACTTCAAATTGTCTTTCTGCAAAAGGGTTATGTGTTTAATGTTTCTAGCTGTTTTGGGAGTGGGTACATTTTCACTAGTCAGTGAGGTATTATTGTCTGGGTGTGATGTAGACTTGTAAATACAATAGCAAAGTGAGAAGGCATGTAAGTGAGTGAAAAATTTATGAAGAAGTCTCCAGAAAGCTGTACAAGGTTGGGGACATTGGATGCAGTTTTCACTTTCATACATAGATTTTTTCAAATAATTGCTCATTGTTAAGAGAGAAAAATGACCAAGAATTGCTGATACTCTTATTTTTCTGTATCTTGGAGAATAATAAAATTTATAAAAAAAAGAAAAGAATTTTTTTTTGTATTCAATCAGATATGTTGGGAAAGTAATGAGATGCCATCATCACGTGGTTTAAGATGAAAGGAGAAGGATTCTCTACTGTGACTAGCCACACAAGGTACTGAGATGGGAGGTGGTTGGTAAAATCACTTGTAAAGTTGAAATTTCACACAGTTGAAAATATGAAATGTATGTATTGGTTAACACAACCTCTGGGGAAATGCATTTTTCTATCCATTTATCCAACTTCTTAATTTTGCTGTGATAGTCAAAATTATCAAATAGATATAATTCAGCAAGAACAATAATTACTACTATTACAAAATATATAGATATGCATTTAATACCATAATGCAGGGTGAGTAGCCATTCAGGAAAGGAAGAATCTACAGGGCTGAGGTTTGCATAAGGCTACTGTTGTGGGCAAGAACCACAACCCTTACCCAAAAGTACACTGTAACATTTTTTTTCAACATGGGTGATTCACAATTCTCTGGCAATCATCCCTCTTCTATTAGCCGACATAAAGAGCAACCCTGGACCCACCACAAATTACATCTGTCCAACTCCCACCTATTCCACTCCCCTCCACCACCTTCCTCCCTCTCATCTTAGCTCCTCATGAATGATGGGTCATCCCTATACCCTGCCCACTGTCCTGGGTCAGAAGCTATGTAGCAAGACATAGTACAACCACAGCAAGGCCTCTTCACTTAAACGATGACCTCCCCCACCTCTGTCCCCTCATGTGGAAAAAGAGAAGACAGTGAGAAATCCCTTCGGGCTGTGCCAAAATATTCACAAATAAGCACCTCCTACCCTAGCATCCCTTCCTTGCATAGCAGTATAATCTATAAACAACCACTCTCCCCTATTTCCTGCCTGCTTACCTCCTTGCTCATCAGACATTCCCCTCTCACTCAACACCCTTTTCACCCCATCCATCCATGGTTGTCCCCTCAAATTCACTCTATCTCTGCCTTCCACACCTCTTTTACTAATCTTTCTTCACTCATTCTTTCCATGTGTCTAAACCATCCCAATCTTTTCATCAGCCCCATCTGTCATCTCCTTTTCCACTCCTGCTCTCCTCATTTCTCATTCTATCCAACCTTGTAACCTCTACCAACTCCTTCACAACTATATATCATGGGGCTCTTCCCCCTTACTAGGGAGGGAGCCACTCAAAACATACACTAACCCCCACCCATTCCACTTCCTTGTTTCCTTCTTGACTTAGTTCCTCATGGATGGAGGGTCATCCCTGTATCCTGCCTACTGCCTGGGTCATGAGCAATACAGTACGACACAGGACACCCACAGCAGGGCGACTTCATTTACATGGCAGTGCTCCTTCCTTGTCCCTTCATGTGAAAAATAGAGTAGATGGGGAGAAATCCTTTCAGGCTGCATCTAAATATCCATACACAACTATTATCCACTCACACTTATCCTGTAGCTGCTCCTTCCTTGCTCAATAGACATTTTCCTTTTGCTCAAAGCCCCTTTCACCTCGTCCATCTCATTTTTTATTATCCCCTAAAGTTCACTCCATCCATCTTTGCTTTCACACTCTTTTTGTCCAAAAACCTTATCAACTGATTACAATATGTTAGGATAATAAATTAATACAACAATTATAAATATGTATTGCAATTCATAGTCCTCTACAACTTTTGGATGCAAAGTGGTGTAAAATATTCTTTTTCACTCCATTCAATACAGTCTACTGAAGTATCAATATCAAACATTTTAACAGATTTTTGCAGAAGCTTTGATATCACACTGAAGCAGCTCATTGATAATAAAATATTTCTAAACTTTTTTAAGTTTGAGTAAGCATGATTTTGGAGAACAGTTCTTACAGTCTCAGTAATGACCTTGTGCTCTTCACATCTACCCTGTAAAAACTGTGAAATTGCTTCATCTTTTTGATATATCTGAAAGTAATGCATAAAAGCACTTGAAATAACCTGGCTTAACTCCAAAGGTTCCATATACAAGTTAACAGCATGTGATTCAAACAGGATTTTTTTCACTTTTGTTGTGTTGCCTTCATATTGTATTTGAGGTCCAAGGGCTGAAATCCACAATGTTTGCATCATAACAATATCTTTCTTTTTAATGGCAATGTCAATAACATAATGAATAAATACATGAAGAGCAACATTTGGGTGTAAACTCTGAAAATAATATGGATTCGACTTGCAGGGTAATGTAAATATGGCTTTGCAAACCTCTTTGCGTACTTCAGGATCTTCATCAAGGAGGAGGTTTATGGTGCACTTGACAACAGTTGATTGCATATCTCCCACAAAAATTGCAAAGGAATTCTTCATAATAGGTGCAAGGGCTCTTTTCAATGCATGGGCTGCTGCTAACCTATAGTCTTCAGTACATGTATCTTGTGCATACTCTTGAAGGGATTGCGTCCATGCAATAAGGATTTCAGAACTATGACACAATTCTCTGCCTATATAACTTGATAATATAGTGAGACTTTGGACAGACACTTTAGCACCATAACTTCCTTTAAGAAACGAGAGAAAATTTAACATAGAAGATTCAGATGGATGATATATTGGACCAAATTTATCTAAGAGACTTATAAGTAAATCTAAAGCTGGTGTGGCATGCCATATTTTTCCTGCATATTCATCTACTGCATTCCAAATAAGTTCCTGTAGCTGTAGGGCCAATTCTTTTGTTATGCATTCAGTGACTGATCTTTTAAACTCCTCTAAGCAAGCTTCAGATAAATCCCGATTCAACGACAGGAGATCTTTATCAATATTTTGTAAATTTAAAGATCCTCTAATATATATTTGAAATGCTTTTTTGAAGTACTCTGCAGAGCCAGGGCTACTAACAGCTTCAATTTCAGGCCTTCTACCCAAGTATATTTGATTATGTACTACTAAAATGATCTTTAAGGCAAGGGTTTTATTTACATAACATTTATAATCTGAGGTTAAAAATGGTTCCATAGTTTCAGATATTTGTATGCCTGTTTCATTACTTATTATTTCATTTCTTTCAATCAGCAACCAAAGTGTTAGAAGATTTCCATGCACTGTATTTGCACTCCCATAGTTCTTGACAATGCTACTCAGTATTCTACCACAAAGGTCAACATCTCCAGCTCTAGGTGTGAAAGCCAAGACACTGTGTGCTGCTAAGCGTCGAATGGTATGAACTGGTGAACTAAGAAGGCAAGACAGGACCCTAAGATACTTATCAAAAATCTTATTTAGTCCTTCTGTCTGATGGAGCTCAGTGCCTGGTGACAAGCGACACAACAGGCTAAGAACTGGGACCAGGTGGAATGATGAGGTGCCTAAGGAAATGTCTGGCACTGATGTCTTGCCAAAATCTTTCATATGAATGAATTCTGATGATTCCAGCTTTTGTTGGCAGGTGGTATGAAAGGTGCCATTTTCAAGCACTTTGAGGAGAAAGTCTGTCAGTTTAGGATACCGACTCATGAATTCTGATGCAGTCAAACTGTTCAGAACAGATGTGTCATCCTTCACCTTCTTTTGCCCCACCATCCTGGACACAACAGCTCCATACAACTGCAAAGCAGCATTCCTGAAAAGATACAGCAAACATACTTTCAAAATCAGAGGAACATAAGTCATTCATGCCAACTATGAATAATGGTGAAATTTTCAAGTGATATAGGCATCCATCACTATATCATCAAATAATGTAAGATTGATTGATTAAATTATGTTAAATTTTCTGTATCCTGTACAAGGGTTAGCGCGTCGTTACATGTGGTGATGGTCGAGGGGATGGCATTCGAACCCCACCACTGGTGAAGTTGAACCAAGGGCATGGTTCATTAAATTCCAAGCTACAAAGTCCTCTGTAAAGGGGCACTGTCCTAGCCTCCCGATAGGGGGGAGTTTGTGACATTAAACCATATCAACATCCAGCCAATATTTTAGGGTTACAGAAGCATAAGCAAATGATACTTTTGCACTGCAGTTGTCTCTCCTTTATATTGTTCCCCTGAATCTGTCCCTTACCACATCTATGCCTTTTCTGGATCCCCCTGTGGTGTGGGAAAGAGAATTCCATTTCTGTGTTTCCCATGCATGTGAAGAAGGGAACTAGAGATGGAGTGATGGAACTAGGAAGCTTGCCACTTCTGTTTCTCTTGTGGAAGATCAAGGGATAAGAGGGTCTGAGAGGAGGTCTCCAACCAAGGTCATTATATGTATGTGGTTGTGGTATAGATGATAGTAATAGGGAAGAGAATGGAGGTTTGTTTGTGAGAAGGAAAATAGATGTGTTAGTGTTAAATGAAGCTATATTGATGTGGAGGGATGTATTTGAGTTTAGGAGTGGCTCTTATGGTAAGTGAATTAATAGGAAATTGTGTAGTGGAGTAGATTGAAGGGCCTTCAAAGATAATGTAGGCAAAAGTGAAACGGAGTTGGGAGGTGTGGGTTTTTGTGAGTGCATATAGTCCTGGTAGTGACAAAAGTGAACAGGAAAGGGATGTTTTTGGATTAACTTGGAGTATTTAGTCATGGGAGGAATAAGAATGTATTGGTACTGGGGGATTTCATTACTAGATTAGGAGACTGAGCTAATAGATGGAGCAGCAGGGAAGTTTCAGGTGCCAAGTAAGAATTACAGAGGAGAGATGATGTTTGAGATGTGTTAAGGGGATTGATGATACTAACACACTGTTGAAAAAGAGAGACAAGCATAAGTATACATGGAAAAAGATGGTGGAGTGGAGTGCATTCAGTTCTGGTAGTGAGGAAAAGGGAGCATTTTTAGAATGACTTACATGAGTGATTAGTTTTGGGAGGAATATAAGTAAAGTGGTGATGAGGATCTCAATACTAGATTAAGAGATGAGGCAATAGAGTACTAGGGAGGTTTGGGGTGCCAGGTAAGAATCATAGGAGAGATGATGTTTGAGAGGTGTTTAAAATGGGAGTTGCTGAGAGCAAACAGTGTTTAAGAAGAGAGCCAAGTATAAGCACACATGGGAAAGGGTGGTGGAAGGGAAGATGGTTGATAGTGGATTAATGGACTAAGTAGTGGTACCCAAAGGGAGGTCCAAAAGAGTCTAGGACATTCATGTTTTCAGGGGAGAGAGTGGAGGAAAGTCAGATTTTTTGTAGGAAGGGAAATTAAGAATGGAGAAAAGAACAGAGGAGAAAGAAAAAGGATAGAAAAGTGCTGAGAGCACACAAGTTGAATGAGAGGTATAAGGAGAAAGACTACCAGAAGTTGAGAGAAGCTTGGGAGGTGGTGAGGGGTAAAGGGGAAGAATGAGTAGAAGAATAATAGGTATATTTCTAGGAAGAAGCGACAAAATGCACAAAGAGGTGAAGGAAGTGGTTGAAGAGAGGAAGCAAGCACATGGGAATCGGTACAACTAGGGAGGAATGGCTCAGAAATAACAGAATGGAAGCATCACCCCAGAAATCAACAATAACACTGCTCACCCCAGACAACCATGGACAAAATATAATAAAATTAAATGGCTAAATCCTTCCTTTGAAAAAGAACCCAAAAATTCTGGTTCTAACATTTGATACTCATATGAAATTCAGCCCACATGTCAATGACCTACAGCAAAAATAACCAGGAAAACAAACCTATATAAAACCATCATTGGCACTGACTTTGGACAACAAAAAGAAACCCTTATAACCATCTATATACAGTTAAGAACCATCCTAGAATACACCTCCATGACATGGTTCCCAATAATGAATAAACTGAACACAAACCATTTACAAACACTGTAGCATGGCGCACTGAGAGTCTGTACAGGTTGCACCAAACCCACCCCTCTAGGTCACCTGCATACAGAAACCCAAATCATACCAACAGAACATCAAATAAAAATGACAGGAATACAATTCTATGTCATTACCCTGAGCAACACCCATCCTTTGCACATCTCACAAGTACCACCAACAGAATGATAATAATAATGTATATATATTTTTTTTATGGTTTAACATCACAAAATCCCCCCCCCTATCGGAAGTTTAGGCTGGTGCCCCTCACTGAGGGCTTTGTAGCATGGAATTTAATGAACCATGCCCTTGGTTTAACTTTGCTGAAAGGAGGATTCAAACCACCATCCCCTCGACCTTTGCTGCAAGTAACGGCACCCTAACCTGCCCAGCCTCTTCCCTTTACCTATCGGTGTTTTCTAATGAGAGGTTAGATAAAGTACCTGACTGCGATCCGATTTTCAGAGGGGATGAAGAAAATAGCCTAACTAATATCAGCATTAGTAAAGAAGAAGTTATCAAGCAGATTGACAGACTTAAAGCTACAAAATCTCCGGGTCCGGACGAAATTTTTCCAAGAATGCTTAAAGAGTGTAAATTTGAAATCTGCGACCAGTTAACTGAAATATTCAATAAATCGGTAGACACTGGTTCTGTTCCAACTGCTTGGAGGCAGGCAAATGTTGTTCCTGTTTT
Source organism: Oratosquilla oratoria (assembly GCF_046742065.1). Lineage (NCBI taxonomy): Eukaryota > Metazoa > Arthropoda > Malacostraca > Stomatopoda > Squillidae > Oratosquilla > Oratosquilla oratoria. The sequence goes on along the minus strand of NC_134797.1, from coordinate 20,661,584 downwards.
TAAGAAGGGAGATAGATCGACCATATGCAACTACAGGCCAATCAGTTTGACATCGGTTATAGGAAAAATGCTTGAATCAATAATAGTAAATAGACTCAGAGAACACATTGAAGGGCATAATTTAATTCGTGACTCACAGCATGGTTTCTCCAAAGGTAAGTCATGCGTGACTAATCTTCTATCCTTTTACACTAAGGTATATAAGGCGTCAGACAACAATGAAAATTACGATGTTATTTACCTTGACTTTAGCAAAGTGTTCGACAAAGTGCCACACCAGAGACTACTAAATAAATTAAAAGCCCATGGCATAGGAGGAAAAGTGTTAGAATGGATTAGAGCTTGGATTAGTAACAGAAAACAGCGGGTCACCATAAATGGAATAAAATCTAGGTGGGGCAATGTTACTAGCGGGGTCCCCCAGGGCTCGGTTTTGGGTCCCTTATTGTTCATTATGTATATAAACGACTTAGACGATGGGTTAAATAGTGATGTTAGTAAGTTTGCGGACGACACTAAAATAGGACGCCTAATTAGGTCAGGAGAAGACGCCCAGATTCTACAGGATGATCTTAATAAACTGTTAACATGGTCGGTGAAATGGCAAATGAACTTCAATATCTCTAAGTGTAGTGTGTTAAACGTAGGGCTACACAACCCCGAAAATAGATACAACTTAGATGACACGTTTTTAGAAAAATCTGAGTGCGAGAGGGACTTGGGAGTTCTGGTGAGTCCGGACCTTAAAACCAGGAAGCAGTGCATTAGCGCCAGAAATAAAGCAAACAGACATTAGATTTCATTGCTAGGACGGTAATGAATAGAAGTGCAGAGGTAATTATTAAACTCTATCTAGCGATAGTTAGACCCATCCTTGACTATGCGGTACAGTTTTGGTCTCCGTCCTACAGAATGGACATAAATTCACTAGAATCAGTACAGAGAAGAATGACCAAAATGATACAAGGACTCGGAAATTTGCCTTACGAAGAGAGGCTTAGGCACCTAAACTTACACTCTCTGGAAAGACGCAGAGTGCGGGGTGATCTAATAGAAGTGTTCAAGTGGATCAAAGGCTATAACAAGGGTGATGCAAACAAGGTCATCATAATAAAACAACAGGGCAGGACTCGCAGTAATGGGTATAAACTGGACAAATTTAGATTTAAGAAGGAAATAGGCAAGAATTGGTTTACAAATAGGGTGGTCGATGAATGGAATAAACTTAGTAACCACGTAGTAAGCGCTGAAACTATCAGTTGTTTTAAAAAACGATTAGACAACTTTATGGATGGGGACGACAGGTGGTGATGGATACGGAGCTGCCTAGTGTAGGCCTTATAGTCTTTTGCAGTCTCCTTTATTTCTTATGTTCTTATGTTCTTTATAAGGGAGGTAGCCAGTCAAGGCATACACCCATTCCCACCCATTCCATTCTCATCCACCACCCTTTGTTTCCCTCTCATCTTAACTCCTCGTGGATGAAGAGTCATGCCTGTTTCCTGCCCACTGCCCTGGTGGGTCAGAAGCAATGCAAAAAGACACAGCACATCCAATGCAGGGCTGCTTCATTCACAAAGAAACCCTCCTTCCCCATCCTCACATAAGAAAAATAGAGAAGACAGGGTGAAATACCTTTGTGCTGCATCAAAATAGCATCCATAAAATAAAAAAAACATTCTCCAATCACACCTATCCCCTGCCTTCTTTCCCTGATCAACAAACCTTCCCCTCTTGCTCAAACCCCATTTGCCTCATCCATCCATCTCATTATAACTAAATCCAAACTGGATCCATCCCATTATACCCCATCCAATTGGATGTGGCAACAGTGCGTGCAAAAAATATACAGGAATTTAAAAATAAACTCGATCCGGAAAGATACAAAGATGGGTCACTACAAGCACAGCTCCCTTTCCATATAATACAACTAGGTAAATACATATATATATATATATATATATATGTATGTATGTACAGTATATACGCTATAAAGCCCTCTATGAGGGGCACCATCCTAGCCTCCCGATAGGGGGGAGTGTGTGATGTTAAACCATATCATACATGTATATAATCTTTTTACCTACCTAAGAGACCATGACTGTGAAGAGAAGGACATAACACAAGTTATGGTAATGGTTGAGAGATGTGGAACCATTTGATGAGACAAGGAGGCATCAAGTACCAGGTCATGAAGAACATGCAGAGCTAAACTTGAAGCAGAATCCACAGTCTCCTGTTTCTCAGTCTGTAAAAGAACAAGAAGGGAATATTTAGCTTTGTTTAAACATGTTTAATCTTTAAGTCATTCAGACGTAAAAAAAATTATGTTCCAACAGAAATGTCCATCTAGATTAGCTGTAGATGAAGCTATTTACAATGATTGCACTCACTAAGCCAAATAAAATCACTTGACATGAGCCAGAGGAAGATTTTGGTTTCTGAGTGTAAATGTTCAACTGAGGTAGTTTTAGTGCATCCCATTATCATTCTTAAACGCACAAACACCAAACAAAAGAGAAATGAAAATATCACAATTCCCCAAATCTATATTATTGATTTCCAAATATCATATTCTGATCTGAATTCATGTATTGTTTCAGCTTGAGCTACATCACCTCACAATACATCCACACAAAAACATATTCACACGCAGATCACTAACCAACCTCTCTAAGGCAGACAACCAAACTCAATACTCCACCAACACCCACCCCAGACATCAGCCCCACAGAAAAATCCCTCTCAAGAGAAGTAAGAACCAGATAAGCACACTTGCACTCAGGACAGCCTCTGGCATTAAAACAGTATCAACACAGAACAGGCCTGGCCACAGAATCAAACTGCCCTGGATGCAACCACCATACTGAAGATACATAAAAACTCATTCTTCAGTGCTCCACACTAACAAACCCTATGCAACAACATAATTTTTTTTCCCCTAAGTGACATATGGCAAACCCAGTGATACTAATGTGGAGGGCTGAATGCACATGTTAGTGATATTGAAAGACTAGTAAAAGAGGTATGGAAGGCAGATGTGGACGGAGTGAACATGAGGGGATGTCCTAGGATGAGGTGGATGGATGGGGTGAAGGGGGCTTTGGGGAAGAGGGGAATGTCTGTTGAGGAAGGACGGGAGAGGACAGAGGACAGGGGTGAATGGAGAATGGTTGTATATGGATGATGTTGTGATGCATGAGGTGGAATGGGCAGGGGGATGGGGGGTGAGGTAGTATGTGTGAGCAAATTTTGACGCAGCCCGAAGGGATTTCTCCCCGTCTTCGCCTTTATGCATGGGGGGACAGAGAGCGGGGGTCGCCGATTTAATGAAGCGGCCTTGCTGTGGATGTGCTGTGTCTTGCGACACTGCTTCTGACCCAGGGCAGTGGACAGGGTGCAGGGATGGCCCATCATCCAGGGGGTGCTAGGATGGGAGGGAGGATGGAGGGGTGTGGAGTGTATTTAGGGATGGAATGGGTGGGAGTGATTTTGTGCCTTTTCCTTTTTGGCTACCTCCCTTGTAAGGGGGAAAGAGCCTTGGTATATGTATGTCTGTATGTATGTATGTCTTCTTTGTATCTGGATTGTGATTATTTCTCCTGTGGTGCCTGTTTCTTTATTTACTTATCTATCTATTTCTTTGTCATGTTTATGCTTTATGTTTAAGCTACACAGCCAATATATATTGCCCCTAGAATTACACTATTTTTTACTCTAGAAGCTACAGTTATGCCATACCTCTGTATTTGTGATGTGTAAAAGTTCCTGTATGGTGCTTGATACAAAAGATGCCCTTGGAGCAGCACTACATGCTGCCTGCAAAGCCATGGAGAGTCCGGCACCCCGACGAGTGACTGAGCGTAATGAGGCCTCCCGCACCTCACTGACTAAATCACGTACCTGCCAATGTCATTTAGAAATACTGAATATTCTAAAAGAACAAGAACAAGAAGCAGAGGAAGAAAAAGAAGAAGCAGAAGAAAAAGTAGCAACAGCAGCAGAAGAAGAAGAAGAAGAAGAAGAAGAAGAAACTGTCTAATTTGTTAGGAATCTCTTGACTTTAGAACAATTAAGATTTTCTTACCAATAATAATAATATTTGTTTTCTCAATTCAATGAATGAAAAATTACATCCCAAAGAAGTCAGCAACAATCCTTAGACACTCCTCTGGGAAAAAATGTTAAAATGCTTTCTGGGTTTCAGAGGTGGAAAGGGAAAGGAGCAGTTACCAGTTGTTAGCTCTTTTTATGTAAAAAAGTGGAGAAGAAACAGCCTAAGTTAAAAGAAAGAGAATTTGAGCCGAGTCCAAAGACTGAGAGCCAGTTCCTTGGGGCTGGACCTCCAGATGGAAGCAAGAGTATTGGTGGGATATGAATACGAGCAACAGAGATGATTCTCTTCAGTATATCTCATTCAACCCACACATGGTCTCTTACCACAATATACTCGTACAAGACCTACAGTATAATCTAATTCCATAATACAGATCCTTCATAAAATATTCTCCAATATAACTCTTGATTAATCAAATGACACATGAATATACTTTGACTTACCTGTCTTTCCAAAATGACCATACCAGGGGGTAACTGGCAGATTATGCTACCAACTTGTTTGTACATCAATTTTGCTGCCTCCATGGCTCCTTTGTGCCTTGTGCCTAACAGGACCTTCACCAATACATTTCGCATCAGGCTATCAACTTCTTCACACTTCATAATGGGCCCAAACCACTTTGTTACAAGAGCACAGCTTACAATACAGCAGGCCTGAACCATAAAAAAATACTTGTAATAAATATCAATGTCACTATATATCAGAACAATATCTCACATATAACAAAAGGCATGATTACCTTCAAGGTCTGCCAACAACAGGCCAGAACAAACTGATGGTTGCGTGAGGTGAAGTTTCCTTCTACTTCTTCACAACAGAACTCATCAAAAACTACTGTTTCACATTCTGTTTCAGCATCTTCACTGGTACATTCCCTCACAATGCCAGCAACTGCATTTTCCATTTCCTCAAAAGAAGGTGCAGAAACTAAAATGGAATAAAAACAAAAATAATAATATTTACTGCCTTAAATTCTAGTGCCTGGATATCCAGAGCTCACAGTGGGTTGCAATGGTCCTCAGGCACCTTCTATAGGTTTCTATGGGAAGAAAAATTGGACTGTTGTTTGTGTTGCATAAATGTGGGACTGTTTCTGTCACCAGTTTATAGTGGTAGGAGGGAAATAGTTGCCAGCAGTTGACTCTCCTTACATGGAAAGATAGAGGAAATACAGTGAAAACTGGTAGAGATTTTAGGCCTGATCTGGAGACCACCACAGATACTGACAGGTATTGAAAATGGGCAGCAGGGACACCATTATCTCTGATGTCTGTCCTGCAGGACCACCACCTGCAGGTACCCATTAATGATACCTCAAAACAATGTACACTTCAACTCGAGTATTTTGATTACTAAGCAATAACAAAATGCATAAATTTATTACCACTTTATTTCTGCATTCATATGAAAATCTCGTAATAGCTACTCAGCGTTATCCTGTAAGGGTATATTAACTGTGTAAGTTTGATGCAGTCAATACATCACAGATATTAGTGAAATCCTGACAGACCAATCATACAATATCTTCTTATGACTGGAGACTAATTTCCTTTCAAAGAATAGTGCTGAGCTATCTCTCCTTTTTACTACACTCCTTAAATCTCACCTTTACCTCATCTAACTCAACATCCTTGGAACAATATTATCCCCAAGGACATAAGTGCAGTGCCCTCCCCCCTCACTTAATGAAATTAATTTGTTCTCCTTAGCAATCTATGAGACAACCCTCTTCTCTAAGCCAGCACACCCTGCATACACTGTACTGACAGTAAAGCATCCACAATCAGTCATGGTGTTGAGGTGTTTTATTGGTAATATTGGTCATGGTGGCCTCTACTTCCTTCCTAAGGTTCAAATAATGAACGCTGATCATTGTCAGCGTCCTCAATGATCACTTACAACACTCATATGCAATGTACATCTCTGCCACTCTTACGCATGGCTCTGCACCATGCCACAAGTAAAAGGAAGTGACATAGTGTCTTGCTGACCACAATATTAGCATTCTGGATTGGCCCTCTAACTCACCTCACCTAGATCCCTTTGAGAATTGTTGGCAAATCATGAAAAAGAAGCTTGCTGAGTCCAAGTCAGCCTCACTTAAAAACATCATGGATGAAATCAAACTTCTATGGGTGAAAGACATGTCTCTGGATTACTTCATCAAACTTGCCAACAGTATACCTAAACATCTCAGCATGATGATTAAATACAAGAGGAACACATCCCACGATTCTTTTATCTTATTGGGTAGAGGGAGAACTGCAAAATAACTTGGTACACTCTTTCCATGCTAATAACTCAAGTAGGTCTACCATCGACAAAAGCAATGCCCTTTTTGCAACTATGTCATTCTTCTGGAAAATATGCCAAAAGGTCTGAAAATTCTTGGAATGGGATTATTTCATAGAAGTGCCACAGAATTTTATTTTCCACAACAATGGATACCAAAGAATACACCAAAACCACCCCAATAAAACATAATTCTATCTACATACCTAGAGCTTTTTCCCCCTTACAAGGGAGGTAGCTAAAAAACAAAATCTAACATATAAAATATCATACAAAAATGATATATACATAGTTCTATGCAAGAACCCTCAACCTAACTCACCCATCTTATCACAACACACAAGTACAAAATATATAAGAGCATATTAATCAAACATCTATAACAACCTACCACCTGCATCATGGAAAACATCCATACAAAAATCAAAGATATAGATTAAATTGGAACCGTATATGAATTTGAGCCTAGGTATGTTGGAAAGTTAGAGAATAGGCGACAGGGACCCAACGAGCGTTGCTCCTTTCCTGTATGCTACAATTAGGTAAATACATTCACAATCAAATCCAACCGCCAAAGTTTCTACTTCATCAAACCCCCTCCAGATATTAACCTCACAGAAAAATCCCTCCTAAGAGAAGGAAGAACCACAATAGCATAACTAAGATCAAGTTATCATCCAACACTAACAACATCAACAAAGAACAGGCCTGACCATAGAAACAAATTACCACAGATGCAAGTTCACACAAAAGACACAGAAGATCTAATCTTATCTTACCCTACCCTACCCATACCCAGACAACACACTGTTCTTCTTTGAATGACATATGGGCCAATCCTATGGTCGTTACTAGCTACCTGGGAGCTGTGAGTCTCCTGCAAGCTCTTGAAGCTCAGGTAATGGAAAGACTGATATTTCATTGCTTATAACCAGTGCTTCTATACTTGGGGACAATATTGTGCCAAAGAAAGGAGGGATAGTAGCAGTCAAAAGTACTCAGCATTCATCTTTGAGTGGGAATTAATCACCAATCCCAAAAGAAGCTATGGGGCCTATTATGTTAGTTGTGTTTTCCTTAAGTTGATCCATATATATATATATATATATATATATATATATATATATATATATATATATATATATATATATATATATATATATATATATATATATATATATATATATATATATATATATATATATATATATAAGGGTTAACTATATTTAAGTAAAACCACATTTGCTGTGTTTATCCACAGCTAGTTCCTATTTTTCAAATGAATCAAAACTGTACTTTTACCTGAGCTACTTGAGGTATCAAGTCCAAGCTTGCACAATATAAACTCAATCATGAGAGTTAGCATCTTAACAACTTTCTGTACAATTTCATTGATTTCGTCTGCACAGCTCTTCTCCAGGGATACATTTTCACACAAGCATCTTCCAAGTGCCTGCAAATAAAATCCACAAGTCTACAATCTCACAAGAGTTCATCATTGACTTTTTTTTTTTCTTGAGGTACCATTGCTCCAACCTCCTTCAGAAAGGGGTAGGCTACTCTAAAGTGCATACCTACAAAACACTCATCCATCCACCCCTCCTACCTCAGCACTTTGGTGTAAAGGGTTGCCCTGCCCCTCCCACAGTGCAGCAAGACATGGCTCCATTAAAAGATACAACAGATGAAGCTGATTTACTCCCAGAGGGAGGGAAGAGGGTGGAGGGGAGTGGAGTGTGATATGGATTGAATGGGTGGGAGTGGTTTTTATGCCTTTGTTTTTTGGCTACCTCCCTTATAAGGGGGAAAAAGCCTTTGGTATATGTATGTACTTCATTCACAGCTCTTTTTACTTCATCCATCCATCTCATTCTAGGTCTCTTTGGCTCACTTACCTCTGCTTTTCACACACTCTTAAATAGTTCTTCCCACTCATTCTTCCCGTGTGCCCAAATAACCTCCACAATTTCTAATCTTTCCTATCAGACAACTTTCTTCTAACATCCTTCCTCTGCCTCACCTCCAAATTCCTCACTCTATATATTCTTGAAAAACTTATCATACTTCACAGACACCTCATTTTCAATGCATTCAGTATATTCCTTTCTGTCTGTCTTAGCTTCCAAGTCTACTCTGTACAGTATGGGCACAAGTTCCTTCATATAAAATTGTTTGGGTAAATCAACTTTGGCTATTAGCCCCTACTGTGGAAGTCTTGAGGTACAAAGATGACCCTTCATCCACAAGGTGCTGAGATGGGAGGGGTATTAAATAGGTTTTTACGCATGCATATGAAGTGTGTGCTTGCTCTGATTCCATCACCCCCTTAAAAAGAGGAGAGAGAGAGAGAGCTTATGGTACATATGCTAGTGAAAGAGTATTAGGATAGTTCAGACACATGGAAAGAACAAGTGAAGAAAGATTAGTAAAAGAGGTATGGAAGGCAGATGTGGAAGGAGTGAACATGAGGGGAAGACCTAGGATGAGATGGATGGATGGGGTGAAGGGGGCTTTGAGCAAGAGAGGAATGTCTGTTGAACAAGGAAGGGAGAAGGCAGGAGATTACAAAGGATTACAAAGGCAGAGCATGCTGACAGGAGACCTTTTGATCCATATCTAGGTCAGATGCAAAAAAAAAAATACTGGTGAGTGGAGAATGGCTGTGTATAGATGACACTTTGATACAAGGAAGTGAGGGGAATGGGGAGTGGTTGTGTGTGGGTGATGTTTTGACACAGCCTGGAGGGATTTTTTCCCCATCATTTTATGCAGAAGGAGACAGAGAGGGGAAGTTGCCGATTAAGTGAAGTGGCCTTGCTGTGGATATACTGTGTCTTGCTGCACTGCTACTGACCTAGGGTAGGGGACAGGAGCCAGGGATGGCCCCTCATCCATGAGGAGCTACGAGGAGAGGGAAGCAAGGGTGGTGGATGGGAGTGAAATGGTATATAGACAGATATATGTACATATATACACACACAAGTAACACTTATCAAACAGACAAACTTAGTCATATACCACTAATTATATACAGAACTTAATACCATCTTTCTGCTTAATCACTGCTCTTCCAGGACTTCAATCCAATCAATAATTACCAGTAAAGTTCCATGTATGGGCTGCATCCTTGCTGCATTAAGAAAATTCATTTTGGCTGTTTCAAATTGTTCCATTACACGATTGTACAAAAAAATTGAGCATCTAACTGAAGCTGCACTTTGACAACCATCCTGAAAAAAGAAAATAAATGAATAAATAAATACATGTGTGATTCTAAGAAATATGTATTTCTGAAATGACCAAAAATCCTGTTCAATTGATCAACTTTACTGTATCATTTGTCAATATACTAACCTCAACTAATAAACTAAATGCAATTCCAGTGTTTTCCATTATATTGGTCACTACTTGAATAATGGCTGACCCACTTTCTGCTTCACTTGCTTTTGGGCTATCGCATAATCCAAGTCCTGTCTGAAGCCAGTGATTCAAACTCCGATTATTTACTATAGCCTGTGTGGCTTCATCAGGAGCCAGATTTCCAGACAGAGGGGTGACAATAAGTTTTATAATTTCTTCTGCTTCTTCCCTGATATCATTCATTTCATCCTGACAGCAATGAAGAAGCATGTCCAAAGTATATGGAAGTGTGAAGTCTCTTACTGGTTGCACAGACTGAGAGACAAACCAGAACAATCTGTCTGGTTCTTCAGTTTTAAACTGTTTGGCAACAATTGCACTTCTGCAGCTGATGAACTTCCTTACACCAAAATATCTGCTAATACCAAAATTTCCTGACTTCTTATCAGGTGTCAGAAATGCAGTTAGGGTTTCTCGATACAACTGAAGCGAAAGAACCCTTCTCTGATAATTGCTAACTGTCTTCAAGTTGTTGTGGAAGAACCATATAAACCAAATGATGAGAGAGCTATTAATATCAAGGATAGAAGACACTTGACCATCATTGTGAGTTGTGGGTTTTCCCTTTAGCTCTACAGCACAGGCATCTCTCATCCTTGCTACTGCAGCTTTGTAATTCTTGACAATAACTTGTCGAAAGGGTGAAGAATCTATATTCATGTTCCATTTAAAGAATTCTTTTAGAAGACTAGCTTCTTCCTGGCATAGGGGCTGTGAGGCTTTAGGTGTTTGGCAAACTACTGCCAGAGCATCTCCACGCACAGATTCATCTTCATGGTACAAAGCTTCCCTTATGATTTCATAAAACCTTGTGTTATCTGTATCATGCTGACTTTTCATGTCCATCATTTCTGAGTTATCATCTAAGTGAATTTTAGAAGTGACATTATTCTGCAGCAACTTCTCTTTATCATATTCTGACCTGTCACCAAATAGATCCAAGCATCCTTGCATTCTGGCAACCTTTATGAGAGAAGCAAAGGCTTCCACTCTTTTTTCTCCTGAATTGCAGTGACTTAGAAGTTTATAAAGTAGATTTGGAAATTTCTTCAGTGTTACTGGGAGCCACAAGGACTTCAGATGAATTTTCTTCATCCTTGTTATAAAGAAAAAATGTAATTATTAACTCTTATTTACCTTGCCTACATTCAGGTGATCACTTATCAATAATCAGTTATCATAATTAAGACTAAACGCTGTTTCATCTTACCCATTCTCTCCATGTAGTGTTTCAAGAAACACAGGCATAAAGTGTTCTTCCCAATCTTCAACACAAATCTGGCTCAGCAACTGTTTATAAACATTAGCCCCCACTGGCGCAAGATGATTGACACTTAGTGAAACTGCTAAACAACTTGGGAAGTCTGGATATTTTCTCATAACCTAGTAAAACAACAAAACATAACCATTAGCTAACCTGTTGGAAAAAAAAGTAATCAAGTAGTAAACTTACACTTTTTTCACTCCCACTCTCTGTTTCACCTTATTTCTTATTTCATTCTTCCTCACAGCCCCCACTGCTTCTCCTACATTTCATCTCAAACACATTTATCCTCTTCTTCCTCCCTTGAATTCCAAGTCTCTGCTCCATACAGTGTCATGGGCACAATCACCCCTTTGAAAAGTCTTCTTTTTGTGTTCATCCCCAGACATCTGTTTCTCATGACACTTCATTTCCCCCTCAAGAAACTTATTTGTTTTCCTTACTCTAATTTACCTACACCCTTACTCCTCCATTCCCTAAAGGGTTACCACTATGAACCTGGCATTAGTTAAGATTCATAAACTGAATCCAACCAAGTGTCTCTTCATAAGAGCAAATCTATACAGTATAATCACATAGCTTTCCAATACATAAACATGTTTTGAGAAGGAAAATTACCTCTCTGTAACTTCTCTAGTGAAAAAATTGGGTGTTCTAGATGAAAAATTGCTTTCCAATAAAGAAATATGTTTTGAGAAGGAAAATTACATTTTTGTTACTTCTCTAATGAAAATATTGAGTGTTCATGACTTATAGAAATAGTTACGAATGAAAAATAGTACCTTATCACAGTTAATATACTTGAGAATGAGATGAAGTGGCAGGTATGTGCTTTTACTGCTCCAAGTAGCAGACTCCACAAGAGCAGATAATAGGCTTTCACAAATTTCTTCTGCTTTTCCAGTCAACACATCTTCATGGATCAGAATCAGTTCCTCCATACTGTCACGGACAATATCACTCACACCTGAATGGATAATAATTAATTATGCACAATTCTTCCTCTTAATTAATACATAATTCACAGTCACACTCCAGAAGCAATCTAAACTCCAACTCAGTAGTATATCTTAACCTCTTTGCTACAATATGGATGCCATAGAGATGTACAAAATGTCAGCCAAATTAGAAAAAAAAAAAACCTACTTGGCCAACCTTCTTATATGGGGGAAAAGGCCTTTTGGTATGTGTATGTATGTATTAGTAACCAGAGTAAATAGAAACATGCTATCTAGTATGAATGAGGACAAATCTATGAAGATGATTATGATAATTTCAAAATAGTACATTTACAAGTTGCTTCTAACACAGGGTAGTGAATGGGATACAGGGATGACTCAGCATCCATGGGGAGATAGGATGAGAGAGGGGAAAGGGTGGTGGATGGGAGTGTAATGGGTGGAATCAGGTACCTGCCTTTGACTTGATTACTTCCCTTATAAGGGAAGAAAAAAGCTCTTGGTATAAACATAGATAGATTGACATTTACAAGTTTTGTTTTAAATGGCACCACAAACTTTGGGGGGTTATGAGAACCCCTCTTCTGAAAGGGATTAATATAAATGCATCAAGTTCTCTTGGTGAAGTATACAAGGGTGATTGTGATGATTTTGGTACATTTGAGGATTTTATTTTAGCTAATGCTACACGTACATACTAAAGAAACAAACCCACTTCACAAACATTAATACCCAATTTACACCCCTCCCATCTAAGTCCCTCATAGATGACGGGTGATCCCTGCCCTCCCACCACAATTCTTAGGTCAAAGGCAATGCAATGAGGCACAGTACTCACACAGCAGGGTCTGACATCTGAAGCTGCTTTATCTGTATTACAACCACTCCTCGTTTAACGACGACAATTGGGACCAGTGCGCCATCGTTAACCGAATTGGTCGTTAAGCGAAAGTGTATACATATATGTACATGTACTGTATGTACAATGTCCAGCAATACATGTATCTTTATTTTCGTGTATTTTTCCTCTTTTATACAGTACATTAAAGCTTTATTTACTGTTTATTTATGGTGGTTAGGTTCCTAAAATTACCGTATATGACCAAATCCGCGTATGCTGACATTCCATATTGAATACCGGGGTATTTTTTTAGTTTCGACCATGGGCGCAATATAGCGATAGAAAATTAATTATCAATTTTGTAAATTAAAATGTATCAACGTAATATGCAATTTTGTGGGCAGAAATGAAAGTAAAAAATACCTTGCTACAAGAAAATATGCTAATGAACGAAGTCGGTAGCATAGGCTCGGGACGCCATCTTGTCGTCTGCCAACGTCTCTCACGACGACGACAACGAGGACGAGCCGGATGACATTTAATTTGCAGGTAATGATTTATTAAACACAGGTTAGGTTAGTTTAGGTTAGACGAATTAATTTATCATCCTTTCATTTCTTCGACATCGGCATCTATCATAACAAACATGGTGTACCATTCGTCCAACATGACTTCGTTACTTACGAAATCTGTTTTAGCATTTTTTTTCATTTCCGCTCACAAAATTGCATATTACGTTGATACATTATAATTTACAAAATTAATAATTAATTTTCTATTGCTATATTGCGCCCATGGTCGAAACTAAAAATTTACCACTACCGGTATACACTGTACCCTAGGTAGTTTTTGCAGCTTGCAGGATGGTAATGTAGACCTAAGCTTCAGAACACTTTACCTCACAGCTAATATCCACCGTACAAGTTCATTTATAACATCATACAAATTTGCCTCAGCCAACTTAATTATTGTACACAACGTCGTAACTTCGGGAGATTTACGTTAAACGACGTCATAAAGCCCGTCGTTACTCCGAGTTGTCGTTAACCGAGTAGGTCGTTAAAACGAGGAGTACCTGTACTTCATTATATCATGATCCCAACCCACTCATCAACTCAAAATAATTTAGATAGCAGACAAGACGATACTTTTATCTCATGTCAAGCTTTCATCCATTAATAATCTCCTTCCGCTCATTATTAACTTTGTACTCTCACCTCCTCCAAAGACATTCCTCATGCATCCAAAGGCCCTTTAACCCCATCCATGCATCTCATTCTAGGTCTCCTCTCAAGTTCAGTCCATCTGGGTCTGCTGTCCGCATTCTTTTTCCTAGTCTTTCTTCACTCATTCTTTTCCTCAAACCACCTAAGCACTTTGATCTACCTTATCCACCAGCTCTCCTTGCACCCTTGTTCTCTGCCTCACCTCCACATTTCTTACTCTATCAATCCTTGTAACACAAGCCATTCATTTCAAAAACTTTATCTCAAATACTCCCTTGGAATAGTGGGGTAAGAGGGTAACCGTCATTCTCTCAGTTCCAGTTCACAGTTCAGATCCTTTCAATGTTCAGATTTTCCTTTCTGCCTCCCTTAAATTCCAAGTCAGTTCCATACAGTGCTCTAGGTACAATCATTCCTCCATACAACTGTCTCTTTGCATTCATCTCCAGATACTTATTTCTCATACCACTTCATTCTACCCTGACACTTATTTGCCTTCTTTATTTCATAATTCACTTCTAAATCCACTCTTCCATTCACTGTCACATGTGACCCCAAACTGCCTCAGATACAACCACCACATATAAGGCAGTGAAGATCTCATCCTACTCTGCCTCACACTAACAATCCCGAGACAATAATACAACATTTCTACCCTGATCTGCAGCCACTACCACTTACCTGAGAGTTGTGAGTCTCCTGCAAGACAAACCTTGGGCACTGAACTGATTAATTTAATTGATTGTGAAAAAAGTGACTCTCACCCTTCACACTCCTATTCAACCTGCCACCATCATCATTCCTTGTGCATCTCACCATTCTACTCTTCCATATTTACTCATAACTTTTGGTGCTACTATAACGTGAGGTCTACCGCCATATGTCGCCTACCCAGGTGCAGCCTGAGGTCTACTGCCTGATCTGTGTTCCTCCGGGATGCTCCCCTCATCTGTCCAATCAAACATGTGTCCTGCCCAAATATATAAAAAAACGTGACCTGTCCACATGACCTGACCAAACCTAACCTATTTGTGTCATTCTTAGAAGATGTACGAAGTGTGTATCGCTAGAATAAATGTATGGAAATATATGATAACATGTTTATTTTTACATTTCTTCCTTTAATATGAATGTAATTAGAAATCCAATTATCTATCTAAGTCATTCCTAGGATATGTACAAAATGTATGTTTATTGCTAAAATGAATGTATGGAAATGGTAGACCTCATGCTATAGTGCTTTCGTGAGGTAGACCTCACGCTATAGTGCTAACACGAGGTAGACCTCACGCTAAAGTAGCACCTAACTTTCTTCTCTCACATATCCTTCCCAATTCAGTCACCACCTGCTTCAATCTTAGAGTCAATCACCAGGAAAGTGTCATCTGCAAATAAGAACTGGTTCACTACCCAGGTCCTTCCATTCTCACCCACCTTGCATTTACATTATATTTTAATATGGCTAACACCAGGCATTTAACTATATTGTAGACCCTAGACTCAAGAATTTTAGCATGAGACAAACCTAAAAATATTACCTTTGGCAGGGTTCTCCCAGTTTGAATTCAAAAGATGGAATACAGTCTTAGTTCCTTTAGGATCCAAGGAAAATATATCCAAACTGAAATGATCTTCACTTCTGTAATTCCTTGTTATTTTTTCTTGCCAGCAATTGCCTTGGTCCCTTTCCTCTGCACATGAAGAATCTGACTTAATGTTATTATCTACTCTTTCTTTATATCTATTCTGAGAACAGACTTTTTCCAAACCCTGCTTCCGTATACATGTTAACCACAGAAATAGGCACTGAAAAGCTTGATAGGTGAAGTTTGATGGCACTAAACATAATTGCTCTATGAGAACAAACACTGAATATACAAAAGTTTTCATAAGTCTGTTACTTGGTGAGGTAACAATGCTGGAATTCTTGGTGGAATCTATGGATACACTTTCCACATCCTTCACACTCACAGCTTGGTAAATCCAATCTACTCCTGAGTTGAATAATCCATACAGTAAAATGAGCACTGAATAATTCACTTTTATTCCATCAAACTTCAAAAGAGGAAGATGTTCCAATTCAATATTCATATCATTTTCCAAAACAGTTTCCTTGGTTTCCTTGACTTTGCGAAGAATGGTCAGGAAACTATCCTTTCTCTTGTCCTCAGCAGCAATTCTTAAAATTTGGAAGAAACATTCAGCAGCATTTTCTTGATATAAAAGAGAAATGCATAGGCTCACAGATGTTGATGAAATGATTGCACAGTGAGATGAAACTGTGTTACCATGCACAACATCTAATAATTCACTTAAAATTTTCAAGATTAATTGCTTCTGTTCTTCTGTTAACTCCTTAATGTCAGTTGGCATCAAATGCTGGAGAACACAATACACTGCCTGAAAACACATAAATTCATATTCAATATTCCAACTCATATATCACTATTCATCTAATCTCAGTCTAATGATGTGAAGATTTACTCAAATAAAAAAATAAATAAACATTCTGAAATCAGCACTATGGACCATGATGAAGTAATCTCGGAACAATGGTGGGTACATAAAGTGATGATGAAGACAGGTTTAAGAGATAATCATCTCCTTGCTGCACTCACCTTTACCACTCCATCCACCTTTCTTCAACACACTTTTTGCTAATCTTTCTTCATTCATTCATTCTTTTCATATGCTCAAATCATCCTAATATTATTTGATCAACTTTATCTGCTACCTCTTTTTCCACCCCTACTCTCCACCTCATCTTCTCATTCCTCACTCTATCCATCCTCATAACCCCCACTATATTTCTTAAACACTTCATCTAAAATATATGTAAACTCCTCCTTTCTGCCTTAAATTCCAAGTCTCTACCCCATACAGTATCATTTGTACAATCACCCCTTAATACAGTCTTCTATTTGTGTCCACCCCAAAATACCAATTCCTCATGATACTTTTCATTCCACAAATCATTTACTTGTTTCCCTTACTCTATAATCTACCTCTAACCATAACTCCAATGACCCTAGATACTTAAATTTTTTCATGTCCTATGGCCTCTCTCCTTATTGACTTACCTCTAACTCACTGCCACCTTCTCCCCTTGTATATCTCATCACTTTACAATTGTCCATATTTACTTTCAGTGTTCTCATCCCACATACTCTCTCAAGCTCTACCATTAGTTTTCTTAGACCCTCCTCAGACCCAGCCACTGGTGCACTCTTATCCACAAACAACAACTGGCTCACCTTCCATTACCCTCCACTCTCACTATCTCCAAACTCCCTCCCATCACCCTTGCATTTATCTCCCATGCCACCCCATTCATCTACATGCTGAACAAGCATAGTGGCATTACACAATCCTAGTGCACCCCCAGCTTCATCTCATACCACTCATTCTCTCCATTTCCTACCCTAATAGGATCTACTACTTATTTAAACACTTTTAACTGCCCTCAACAACCATCCCCTCATTCCATACACAGCTGTTCTTCACTCACCCCTATCTCTTGCCATCTCCCTTCTTTCCTCAATGGACATTCCCCTCTTGCTCAATGCCCCTTTTACCCCATCCATCCATCTCATCCTTGGTCACCCCCTCATGTTCACTCCATCCACCCCTGCCTTCCACACCACTTTTACTAATCTTTCTTCATTCATTCTTTCTATGTGCCCACACCATCCTAATAGTTATATATATATATATATATATATATATATATATATATATATATATATACATATACATATATATATATATATATATATATATATATATATATATATATATATATATAATATAATATATATATATATATATATATATATATATATATATATATATATATATATATATATACATATACATATGTACATACCATACATATACATATACATACACATACTGTCAATTGATCTTGCAATTATACATATGCAAATACTTCAACAAAGCAATTATGTCCCTTGAATTAATACCTACCTTACAAGCAATCTGTAAAACAGACTGATTTTTGTATATACCAATCTGTTTTGAAGATATATGGTACAGAGCAGCCACCAAAATTTCTGTGGTGCAGAGTTGGCATCCTCTCTGAATACAACATCTGCACTCCACTAGCATTGGTACTGCAATTAAAATAATTACCTATTAAAACATATTTAGTTATGTTCTACATCCACATACAATGGAAAAGCACACCAATAGGGGACTGTTTAGCCTAGTATGTTGATCAGGTAAGCTTCCCTACAGAAGAACCACAGTATTTACATCCAAGCAGAGGTGGGGGATTTGGTGAATTACTCTGGATGGCAGGTTGGTAGATGGCTCCTCTCTGGGGGAACTGTGCCTTCAGGGATCCATCCTCTGCCTTCTACACCCTTCCTGCTACTTTTTCTTTAATTATTCTTTCCATTTGCCCCAAACCATCCCAGTATTCTTTGATAACACCATCTGCCAGCTCCTTTTTCACTTTAACTCTCCATCTCACTTTCTCATTTTTCACTCTGTCCATCAACCCATGGAGTCCCTCAGGGTGTGTTATTTTCACCATTACTGTTGAACATCTTCATGAAAGATCTCCCAACTCCAGAACCGGAACTAAACACCAATGTCCTCTCACATGACCTGACAATAATAACCCAGCACAGTAATAACAAAATAGCAGTAAAAGAAACATAAGCCTTCTTCAACAAAATGGAACAATAGCTCAAAGATAGACTGGAAGTTTTCTCCTTGAAATCAACAGCGATGTTGCTAACACCACACAATAATGGAAAAAAAAAAGAAAAAAAGAAAAAAAAGTTTTCCCTCCCTCATCCCTCCTGACACTCCACAACACTCTTAAACTCAAACTCCCCCCTACCTTTCAACCTAGTTTCACATACAAACCACAAATTTTCCCTTTACTCTCATATGTGCCACATTGAATCACGTAATTACTCGGGTTCTGGTTGGGGTCATCCTAGATCCTCTTATGCCTTTTAAGACTTTTGTAGGAGGAAAATACAGAGAGCTGGATCCCTAATTCCATCACTCTGTCCCCCTTGGCCACCTTTTGCAACATGAATAGGAAATATTTTGGCAGAATTCTTTTTCTCCACCACCTGAGGATCAAAAAGAGGCTAAGTCATGGAAGAAGTAAAGGACATGTTCTAGAGAACTGCATAAAGGGAGGGCAGCTGTAAAACAAGAGCGTTACTCTATGAGTAGATATTCTAAACTCTAATATAGACAAATTATGTGCCTCTGGTCTGTAAAATACCCCAAAACAGTCCCCAAAATATTGGCTGCATGTTTTCCTGCAGTCAATACCCGAGTATGGGGCACTTGACTCTAATGTGACAATAAGTTGGTATCATTCAATTCCAATTATCTCTGGAACCTATGAGGCAATAGAATAAGAAAATTAATATCATAATTTAATTATCATCACAAATATATTGCATGTAAAATGTATGAATAATGTACAATATAAGCATAATGAATGTCCAGTAATCATAGAGAGAGTTCTATATATCTGAAAATAAATATGATTCAACATCATACCTACTTCTAAGTAAAACCATAATTCATACCTGCAAGAAGTCCTTCAATCTTGTCTTTTTGTAAAAATTCTGCCAGTTGCTTAGAGACATGGACAGCAATGTCATCACACCACTTGCTTTGCAGAGCATCATGATGATCCTTCAGGAGTTAATGCAATACATACAAATTTATCAATCTCTCTCCCACAAAACTTTGTCTATCACCAATGTATTGAAAAATTGTTAACTATTTTTCTTTTCTCTTTTCTTTTTTGTATGAGTAACTATACTAATAGCAATGGGCATACAAATCTATTGTATACAAAGTACATATGCATATGAACCAAAAGGCACTTTTCTTTGGGGGGGGGGTCACACTCAAGGTGTATACCCAACCTTCATCCATCCCACATCCATGACTGTTCTTTTTATCTTTGCTTCTTGTGGATGAAAGGTCATTCTTGTGCCCTGCCCACTACTTCGTTAAGAAGCAATGCAGCAAAGCACAGCATCTCCACAGCATAGCCCAACAGTTGAAGCTGGTTAACCCCCACATCTTCATTACATGGCAATTCTTCCCTTTCTTTCACTCAAGCATTTAAATCAATATATCAAGCAAATAGAAAATTAGCTCAATTAATGATGAGTGCCTGCAAGTGATGGTCCTTCAAGATGGATGTCAGAGAGAAGCATCTCCTTGCCATTCATCTTCAAAACCCCTCAACAAAGTCAACTCCATGTGGAGGTGTAGTTGATGCTCCGCCTCTCGACTGGGCCAAAGAACCTTTAATTACTTCAAATGCATCTCCACCTTTCCACATAAGGAAAGCTGACAGCCAGCAACTGTTCCCTTTCTCTACTACTTTAAGCCATATGGAAACTGTTCCATACTAATACAACACAGAAAACAGCCCAAAGCCACTGTGGGTTTCCAATTAATGAGATTTGAAGCAAAAATTATTATCACTAATATTCTCTGTAGTAGGGTATTGGATGGGTGCATATCTTAATTCACCCACATATAAAGCCTTCCATTATGTATACATCAGGGAGCAAATATTCTGATTATGTTAATTGTGCACCACACACCCAATGAAGATGAAAAATTCATCATAGATATAAATTTCCCTCAATAATAATAATAATCACAATGTGACTTTTTTTTCCATCTTCTGATATCTAATATTATGGTTGTTATTTTGAGACAGCACTGCATGGCCCACATCTAGTTGTATCATACTCTAGAATTGGCAGAATGGTGGGGTAATAGGAGAGCAACAAGAATAAAGGCTAATAGGTTTTCAACACACATCTTGTGTTCATTTTTGTGATGAAAATTTGTATGTGTAAGTTACTTGAAAATTCATTAGCTAAAAGTAATTTTCTTCATAATAATTCTAGTCTTGCAGTATCATGTTATAATTTGGTTGTAGTTTCTATTCAGATTTAATAACACACCTTTATGTAAAGCTATGGCAACATGTTTCCAGATGATGCAAATATCATGAGTAGAGTAAAAAATGACACTATATTTGCATGGAACCAAGAATGGTAAATTTATTTCAGTACCAAAATATACAAAGTACAGGATATTTGCAATAGCTGCAAAAGACCATCTTTAAACTATTCCTTGGATAGTGAATCCATTGTAAAAGTGAAAGAAAAGTATGATTTGGGAATGTTGATAAAAGACAACCTGTCACCTGACAGACATATCTGCAGGATTGTGGGAGAGACGTATGGACTACTGTAGAAAATTAATGTGATTTTTTACTATGTAGATGAAGAGATAATGAAAAAACTCATTGAAACCTTGATCCATCCAAGACTAGAATATGCATCAGTACTATGAGTTCTTGTATATTTGTTTCTACCTTGTCTGTAAGCTTTTGTTTTATTGCTTCTTCTCTTCCTCCATTTACCCAAATCATGTTCCTTTCTTATTTTATTTTTTTGCAATTTCACACCTTTTGTTGATAATGTCCCATTTCTGCTTCTTCCTTCCACTATTCTTTGACACATGCTTGTTCACTCCCAAGTTGTAAATGCCAAGGAAAATTGTACATTTTCTCAATATCCTTTGGTATTCATGAATTCATCCAGTCTACTTTTTCAAAGAATTTCTTCAACCCTAATTAATTTGTTTTCTAAAAATTGAGTCTCACTTTTTCCTATGGGGCAATAATAGTTCAAGGAGCTGATGATGTCTGGCTCTTTGGTTAGGAGCAGACCTAACCTAGTGGGAATGTCATCTCCTCTTATCTGAGTCACTTCCTTTAACTACAGTACTGAGTCATTGTATTATCCATTACTATATTTAACAGTGTATTTGTCCTAGAATCTGCCTTACCATTTGCATTCCTCCCAGTTGACTTCACTGCAATTAAAATCTCCAATAAGGACTAAATTGTTACTTTTATTCAACAGTTTTCTTTATAAGGAGAGTTATGTCATACATTTCTTGATATTCAGCTTCATTCCAAGCTCTTGTCTTAGAGGGAACATATGGTACCACAAAGTCTCTTCTATTCCGCCTTTTAGTTCTAAATTTCAGGTGAATTGCTGCTGCTTCCCTTCACTCAGAGTTGCTTCTTCCACCTTTATATCACTTCTCACAACAGTAACCATAATCCTTCCACTCATTCTATCTTCTCTGTCTCTTAACCAGGTGTATCTATTGTTCCCCAACTGTAGATAAAAAAAAATTGGGGAGTTTGGTCTCCACTAAAAACAAAATATTAAGCTTGTTTATCCTCAAGTATTCATTTATCTCTAACCTGGCCCACAATAAACCATATTTTAATATAGGCTACTCTAATTTTTCTTGTAATGTATACTGTACAATACTGCCCTCTTGTTTTCTTAGAAACCATATTCCTCTGATTTTGACTGATAACTCAAAAAAAAAAAAAAAATAATAATAATAATAATAATGATAATAAAATGAAAAATAAAAAATAAATAAATAAATCTTTTGTGCTTATTTCATTTGTATGTGTGTGTATTTACCCAACTATGAAATAAAGGAAAGGAGCAACACTTGCTAGGTCCAGTCATCTACTCTCCAATTGTTCATACCTAGCTTCAAATTCACGTATAGTTCCAATTTAGTCTATATCCTTAATTTCCCATCTATCTATATACCAAGAGCTTTTTCCCCTTTATATGGGAGGTAGCTAAAACAGAGGCATGCACTTATTCCCACCCATTTCACTTCCATCTCAGCTCCACATAGATGACGGGTCATCCCTGCATCCCCAAACTGCCCTGGGTCAAAAGTAGTGCAGCAAGACACAGTACATCCACTACAAGGCCACTTCACTGAATCAGCAACTTCACCCACTTTCCGTCCCTACTGCAGAAAAAGAGTAGACAGGGAGAAATCCCTTTGGACTGCGTCAAAATATCATTCACACATGCAGCATAATGGAATTTGGAAAGAGTAAAAATAGAATATCAAAAGATTACAGAGTTGGGGAAGAAAAAATAAATAAAACAAACTATGAAAATGATCTTGGAGTGATGATTGGAAAGGACATGAAACCAGATAAGCATATAAACAAGATGTTCGGAGAAACCTACAACTTATTGAGAGCAATCAAAGTGGCATTTACCTATATGGATGAAGAAATGATAAGGAAAATACTAACTACACTAATAAGACCAAAACTCGAGTCTGCAGCATCACTTTGGACACCCAGTACCAAAAAGAATATTAAGAAACTAGAAAAATTATAAAGAGCGACAACAAAACTAGCACCGACACTCGCCGAACTAACATATGAGCAAAGACTATCCAAATTGAACCTACCAACTCTGGAACAAAGAAGAGAAAGAGGAGATTTGCTATCTACAGAATAATGAAAGGAATGGAAGTTTTAGACAGGAACAGCCTATTAATGTGGGACAACGGTAAAACAAGAGGACACGGAAAAAAATTGAAAAAGGATAGTTATAGAAAAAACTTGAAAAGGAACAGTTTCCCACACAGAGCGATAAATATATGGAACAAATTAGACAACAAAACAGTATGTGCTAACACTATACAAGATTTTAAGATAAAACTTGATGCGGAGAGATACAAAGACGGGTCACCACGAGCATAGCTCCCCTCCCGTATATTACAACTAGGTAAATACATAACCACCCCCTACCCCACTATCTCTCCCTTCCTTGCAAAACAGTATCATCCATACACAGTCATTCTCCATTCATTCCTCTCCTGCCTTCTCCCTTCCTTGCTCAACAGACATTCCCCTCTTGCTCAATGTCCCCTTCACCCCATCCATCTCATCCTCGGTCATTCTATCAAGTTCACTTCCTCCACCTCTGCCTTCCACACCTCTTTTACCAATTTTCATAATTAGATTTAAATTCATGTATCATTCCAACTTGGGCTTTATCACATTATAAGTTGTTCCACATATTTATGCATCTATATGGAAAATAGTATTTCTTCATATTCTTTAGACGTGGAGTCTTTCTTGATTTGTTCTCATGACCTCTTGAAGCTATCTTATCTTTAATTCAAGAGATCTCCTTTGTCAATGTAGTCTATTCCCTTTTGCGACCTGAATACTTAATCACATCACCTCTTTCCCTTCAATCTTTCAAAGTTGGCAGACCCAGTGCTTTTAGTCTCTCCTCATCTGGTTTATCTTACATGCTTGGAACCAGTTTGGTTGGTACCTGTGTACTCTATCTTGCTAATATCCTTCACAATCATGTTGACATGTCTGTCAGGTATGAGATTGCCTTTTATCAATACCCCTAATTTTTTCTTCTCTTTCACTTTTGTAATGGATTCACTTCCCAAGGAATAGTTCATAAATGGTCTTTTAGCGCTACTGCCCATTTCCAATACTTTGCACAGTTTGGGATTGTTCCTAGACAACAATATAATATCTCTTCTCCCAGTGACTTATGGGTTCTGCCCCAAGAGCTGCTGCTGGTTTCCTGGAGGCCACAGTTCTTCTGCAAGAGAGACCAGGCACAACAGTTTGACTGGTCTATTTTGATATTGAATTTAGTTATTCATTCTTGGCTCCATGCAAAAATAGTGTCTAGATCTTTTTGCAGTAGCCTAGATTCTTTATTTTTCACTCTTCCCATGACTTTTGCATCATCTGCAAACATATAGGCATGTCTTGCATCTTCCATCATATCACTAACATAGATAAGATACACAGGTGCTAACACTGAACCTTGCAGAACTCCGTTGGCCACTTATACTGACATCTTATCTCTTACTACTGCCCTCAAATACATTCCCTCAAAAAAAAAAAAAAAAAAAAAAAAATCCATTCAAGTTGTCTCTTAGTCTTCCAATATGTTCCAGTATCAACATAAGGTGGCTGTGAGGTACTTTAACAAAAGTGTTCTCTTGATCAAGGTGTACATAGTCCACCCAACCCTCCCTTTCTTGCAGCACTTTGTGTGCATATTTACATTCATAAGCTTTATATACAAACCTTGTTAATTTTCCTGGCTACAGATGAAGTAATTCCTGGCTTAAAAAGTGGTTCTAGGGTATCAATTACAACATCCATCATAAGCTTGTCTCATTTCTACCTCCTCCTAAAAAAAAAATTGCCTGTAATGTAAAATATCTTTGAGTCAACTAATTAAAAGAAAAAATCTATCAATAAAGTGGTTTTTAGACAATTTCATGCAAAAAATATCCCTCACCAAAAGAAACACTTTACAATATATACCTCTATTATAAGAATTTTATGTCCTCCACTTATCTATGTATCAAGTCATATGGCATGTACCCACTCCCCATGTTTCCCTCTCATCTTGGCTCCTCATGGATTAGAGGTCATCCCTGTATCCTGCCCACTGCCCTGGGTCAGAAGCAATGCAGTAAGACAAATACATCTACAACAAGGCCGCTTCACTTAATCAGTAACCCCCTCTTTGTCTTCTCATGCAGAAAATAAAGAAGGCGGGGAGAAATCCCTTCAGGGTATGTCAAAATATCATTCACACATAACCACGCCTACTTCCCCATCCCCTTCCTTGGATCACAGTATCATCTATATACAGCCACCCTCCACTCACTCCTATCTCCTGCCTTCTCCCTTCTTTGCACAACAGACATTACCCTCTTGCTCAAAACCCCTTTCACCCCATCCATCCATCCATCTCATTCTTGGTCATCCCCTCAAGTTCACTCTATCTACTTCTGCTTTTTACACCTCTTTTACTAATCTTTCTCCACTCATTCTTTCCATGTGTCTAAACAATCCCAATATTCTTTCATCAGTCCTATCTGCCATCTCCTTTTCCACTCCCCCTCATTTCTCACTCTATTCAACCTTGTAGCCCCTACCATACTTCTCAGACATTTCATCTCAAACATACTGAAGCTGCTCCTCTCCATCTCTCTTAAATTCCAAGTCTCTGCCCCATACAGTGCCATCTGCACAATAACCCCTTCATATGATCTCCTTGCATCCATTCCCAAATGCCTATCTCTCATGACATTTTGTAATCCCCCAAGGTACTTACTTGTTTCTCTCAATCTACAATTCTCCTCTATCCCCAACTCCTCCCTTTCCTGCCAAATATAACCCCAATTACCTAAAACTATCCATTTCCTCCAGCCTCTCTCCTTTAATCTTTCTATTGCTCTGCGATTGTTGAAAGGTAAGTACTTCTTTTAAACTAGAAGTACTGCTTCACAGCTATGGTGGTCTGCCACTGATGCCCAACCTGGTTTCTCTTTCATGCAGAGCCACTTGGTTTGCTATCATGCTGGAGGTACTACATTGGGCTGTATACCCTAGCACAGGGGGCTCATTTAGTATTGTTTTCAGGAACCTGTAGTGCAGATGTGAACCTTTCTACTGTGCACCCAAACATGCCTCTAATCTCCTTTGAGAGTAAATTGAAGATTTCTGGACCTTCATAAGGCTGGCTGCCAGTATGATTCTGATCTTCTCTGGAGCTGTAGATGGTAAATTGCATCTTTTGCATTGGCACCCCTTTCTCCGTAACACAGGGCTATAGGTCTTTGGCTAATGGGTCATGCACATCTCTCTAGGACTTTCCAGATGTAGATGGCCCAGTACCTGTCTCTCCTATGCTACTGGGAGTACAGGTCCAGTTTTTGCAGCCTGTCCCAATAACTGAGGTCCTTCATGCCCTATGTTTCCCTAGTGAAAGACCTCTGTACAGCCTCCAGCTGTTGTATGTTTCCTTTCCTATGAGGTGACCACTATGACAATTATATACATATTTTGGCTATTACCTGGTAACTTTACCTACTTCACTCAAATACAACCTTCTCTACTAGTTAAACTGACCCTTTTACAATAGCTAAACTATACACATATTTTTCAGTGTCCTGGCAACTTTCTCCATGACGAGGAATTCAGTAACAGTACCATGCCATTCCTACTCAGAGTAGGGTTGGTACTAACAAGGAACTAGCTTCTTACTGCCAACTTCACCATTAACCATTACTTGTTCCATGTAGACTGTGATGACTTACGTGTGAATTTATAAATTCACCCAAATTGGCGAGATAAAAGCTCTACCTTTGCAGATGCCTCCGTATGCATTCAACCAGTGGTGTCATTGCCCGATTATATCCACCTGCACCAGACAATAATACTGTAATCATGCAATTGTCTCATGCCTCAATGATATTTGGTTATATTAACATCATTAAAATAGAGCGTCGGTGAACAGCTAACATCATGTGACGTGTTGCGTGGATTATAAGATGTCGAATCTTGCTAGTGCCGACGGAATTTTGTGGCGTAATTAAGTAGCCATTGCAAGGGTAATGTTAACTAAGTGTTGTTGATTTATCGTCATAAATTTACTGCCATCCTAATATTCATTGAGTGTGAAAGCTAAGCCCCCGTACAACCTCCTACCCCTTCAATGTCACTGTTTACACTGAATCAGGCCTTCTCTGCGCCCACTTTTACTCGTGTTTGTTGTGGTTCTTCCTGGGGCGAACGTGGAGAAGGGATTGCATTAAGGGGTCACTAAATAAGCGAAGCGCAATTGTTTCTATTTTCCCTTGTTCATCATTGGAAACACGTAAACATGGAAGTAATATAATTACTAATATAATCAAATGAACTAAACAGAAAATAGGTAGTTTCTACTCATGTTGATGATGTAAGAATTAGTGGTGGCTCAACTTGAACATGTTGTCTACGTAAAAAAAAGCAAGAGATAATGCGAGGACGCATATACAGACTGACATGCGCGTACAAACGTAGGCACACACACACACTACATAAGTTAACGAACGTACGCACACACACAGTTGTGTACGCACCACAGGTTCATACACATGCACATACAGACAGGTATTTTATATACTCATTCACATATGCACGAACACACATGCATTTATATGTGTATAAATGTGCGTTATTACCAAGTGTATATATGTATACATTTGTTGATATGCATTTATATTCCTCTATGTGCGAATGCATAGGTATTATAAAAAGATTGTTATTCAGATATAATAGGCATCAGGGTAGCGACAGCCTACATGACAAGAGATGTGATTTGCACTACTTCACCTGTACTTTCTATTTTCCAAATTTCGAGTATGTAGGGGCTTCAGAAGTAAATATTGTTTTTCAAAATATACGAAACTATTTATAATATGCTTCTATTTACGATATTTATAATAATGCTCTACGTGCGTAAATAAATCACTTTTTACAGTATCAGGTGCCAAAATTTATACTTTTCTCAAGGTCTACAGGTGTTTTGCGATACATTAATTGAAGTTTATTTTTCTTAAACCATCCTATGTTTCGTAGAAAATCAAAGTATGATATATTTAGGGTTTTTGTTTTTGTTAGTCTTCTGTTTTTATTTAAAGGTGGCGGGGCGTCATGACGTCACCTACTCGTGCGCATGCGCTTCTCAGTGCGAGGGTCAAGCTGGGAGCATTAAGATGGCGACCAGTAACAGTTTGGACGAGGTGTTGAAGACAGACGTTGATACCAGTGCTGTCAATGCCCTTGTGGGATCTATAGAGACCCCGCTAGCTGCATCTACTAAGACTACAGCAACTCAACCAGTAAACTCTTGTGTTAATGCTGGCCTTGCTTTCAACCAAACGGCAGTAGTGGGGGGTGTAGCAAACGGTGGTAAACTAGGGCTGTCAGGCCCGGTGGTAAGCAGCGGTGCAGTGGTAGTGTCGAAGGTAGTGTCTGCAGTTACCCAGGTGGCGGGCCACAGTAGCCTCTCCACCCAGGGCCAGGTGGTAGGAATATCCCCAGGCGGTTACGTGGCGCAAGCAATCAACAACGGCGCCAAGGACCTGAAGTTAGTGTATGGGGTGGGTCCCACGCCCATGACTGGCGCCCACGGGACACACGTCGTCAACGGGGGCGTCTCGGGGACGGCTGGGGGGGTGATCGGAACCCCAGGGGCCGTCCAAGGGACCGTGCAAGTGGCGACGGGGCCTGGAGGGGCGACGGGGAAAGGTGTGATCAAGCCAGGAGCACCAACCCTTGGTGTGGCAGCTGCAGGGTCAGTGGTCACAGTTGCCCAAACTTCTGGCACTGTCATCATGTCTAAACCAGGCACAGTGACAGCAGTACCCACCTCTGGCCCCCATGGTGCAGTGCCCCTGGCCCCAAGGATGCAGATAGTCAACATGCGCCCAGGCCAGCCCATTCCAGTTGGGCCGCAAGGAGCTCCTCGCATGATTATTAGTCCGCAGGTCGTGCAAGGGATCAGAACAGGCCAGTCGGGGGTAAGTCTTAAATTTTGTCTTATGTTTGGTATTGAGAAAGATTTTTTGTTATATTTAGGCATGTTTATTATCTTAGAATGAGAAAAATACATATTCTGGATGTTTCCATTTGCGGAGTTTTGTATTTATCGATAGATACGTAGTTGTTCCTACCTTTATGTGTTATATGCATATTTCTATATAGCCAAACAAGCTGCAGTTATGTGTTGTTGTATATTTTGTAAGAACAATGATTATTTTGTTTTGCAACTATAGGTTGTATTGAATCCTTCCTTCAATTTTAGTTTTTATTTTCCGTCACAAAGATTCTAATCATATATTTCTACGGGAGGCCTTGTGTTTATTTTTTATTGTTTTTGATGTCCTAATTTCATAGTTTTTACAATAATCTTTTCTATCCTGTCATGTGAAATAGAAACGTGTTATGGTACACGTTGTATGCTGTGTCTAATTAAATAGGTCTTGTATTTTAAGATTTTATCATTGCTTTTGTTAGATTGATTATAAGGGTTTGCTTGGATTTGACAGGTAGCCAGTTGAAATGCTATTAAAGATCACAATCTGTTGCCCAGGCTCACTTGCAGGAGACCCGCAGCTCTCGTGTAACCAGCAGCAGCCGCCAAGTAGCCCCATATGTGATTTAGAGAGGAATATTTTGTTGTTAAAGGATTATTAATATGGGGCAGTGTAGGATAAGGTGTTCATTATCTTCTGTGTGATGTTCATACCTTGGGTAGTTTGATTCTGGCTGTTGTGTTGGTATTGTCTTAAAACTGGATGGTTTCTTGCATGTGAGCATACCACCATGGTTCAGACTTCTCATGAGAAGGATCTTTTGGTGTTATTCCAGTAGAACACAAACACATTTTTCATTTCTTTCTTTCATTATGCATTTCAAGGATTATTTTTGTATGTAATGGTTACAGTGCATTAGGTTAGGTTAGGAGGTATTGGGTAATGTAAATTTCACATTAGATATCCATGTTTGCATAATTCTGGAATTTTGCTGATCTTTCAAATGGGGTGATGTCCTGGGGGTTTGTTTGTTAAACTATTAAGTTTGGTGGTCTGTCTTGAATACCAACACAAACTAGGCTTGGCCACATTCAAACTGCCCCAGATGCAGTCACCACACAGAAGACTCAGACCACCTCATACTTTTTGAGTCTAGATATATTAAAAAACTGGAGAATAGGAGATGGGATCCAATGAGCATTGCTCCATTCCTGTATACTACAATTAGGTAAATACTACTATATATACCCCAAACTAACCATACCCAGACATCAACATACTATCTCTTCTCTGTGTGACTTATAGCCCCAACTGGAGACTTGAGTTTCCTGGAGGCCATGAGTCTTCTGCAAGAGAAACCAGTAGCAATAGAGTGATTGAATGGTCTTGAAGACTTTTTTTATTTATTTATTTATTTATTTTTATTTATTTATTTATATATATTTTTTTCTGTGTGGATGATTGTTTGGTACAAATGGCAGGTTGTATGTACTTGAGTTTCTGTGTGGATGATTGTTTGGTACAAATGGCAGGTTGTATGTACTTGAGTAGTAAACTACAGGATGTTTGTTTTTGTTTTTTTACATTAGATGATTAGGTTAGTAGTGGTTGTATGATAGAGAATGGGTGGGTGACATTTGAGGCTGTTGCATAGGATTATGTGCCTATCATTTTCATATGACATTCTATGAGGAGAGTATTTGTTCCTGTGTAGGTGTCCTACTAGGGTGGTTGTGGTGCATCCTGTTATTTCTTGTTATGCTATATTTTGTATAGTTAGTTATATATGTTTGTTTTCTTGATTGTTGGGAACCAAGCTGTAGAAAGTATAGTCCAGTATGATAATTATGAATTAATTGTGTACATTAATGATTTTCCTTTTGTCCACTACTTGTGATTGTTTGGAATGAGAAAGGAACCAGTGTTGATCTTGGTTGATCTTGCAAATGGACAGTGGAGCTGCCTATTTTCAAAACCTGTGAACCCCCCTCACCCCCATCAGGAGGTACAATACTGAGGGGATGGCACTCAGTCAATGGATTGGCACCAAGAGCTCTCTTTAACAACTTCAACTGTATTTCTTACTTTTTTACACATAGAGAGCTGGCTACTGTTTTCCTCTCCCTAACACTTTGAGTCGGTGACATAGAAATAGGACCACACTGAAACAACACAAACTCAATGGATTGGCCCCAAGAGCTCTTTTTATCAGCTTCAACAGTATTTCTTACTTTTTTACACATAAGAGTGCTGGCTGCTGTTCTCCTCTCCCTAACACTTTGAGTCGGTGACGTAGAAACGGGACCACACTAATATAACACAAACTAAAGTCCAAAGATTCTTCCCAAAGAGATCTGTAGGAGGTTCTGAGAACCATTGCCAGCCACTATCAAGCTGTGGGTTTTCCACCTGGTGAAACTAGAGGCAGCAGTTGATTGAAATAAGGTTTCTGATGGTTTTCGAGTGAGCCATTGATATAGTTTGTCTAAGAAGGGATATTCTTAACCTCTTGAATATGATGACGCTAATGTATGCATCATGAGCTGTGAGTGGGGTATACGAGGATGCCAGCGTCAGCTTCCTGATTATATTTATTTTGTATTTGTAATTGAGTGACCCCCATATTCTGTGAACAAGCTTGGTCACATTTTCTGTGACATTATGATTGTTCAGGGTGAAAGAGAATGAGTATAGCAGCAGTAACCTTATATTTTATAAAGCATGTATTGTGATGTATCATACATCAGGCAACATGTGTGCGTGAATATTTGACTCATATTGAAGAGGTTAAGTGTTGTTTTGTAATTACTGTGCTGGATTATAATTGTCAGTGTATCACACAATTGTTCTCAAGTTTGACTAAGTGGAAAACCTACAGATCTCTGGGAAGAAACTTCATACTGTTGTATCATTGTGTGACTGTTTCTGCCACCAGCTTAGAGTGGTAAGCGAAAGAGAATAGTTGATGATTGTCTACTCTCTGTGTGTGGAAAACTAAAAAAATGCAGTTACAGCTGTTTGGGGAAATCTTGGGTTCAGTACAGAGACCAAGTATCAGCCCCTCAGGGTTGCACCTCCAGTTGGAAATGGCCAGCTTCACTCTCCATCTTTCAGGAATGCAATGTCCAAGTACATGTCACTGGTCCCTGTCAGGTCATGTGTAGGCAAGTGCATTGGTATTCAAGTTCTAGATTTAGTGCTGGGAGATTGCTTGTAGAGAGGAACAGCATAGGTGACAGTTGCACCTTGTGGGGGATCAAGAGATGTTGCTATTTTGGGTTACTCTGGACTGTTTATTCTAATAATTCAGCCATTTTTGTCATTGTTGTGAATACCTGTCTTTGCAATCTTTATGGAGTGTTTTTGTTAAATCCCTCCAGCTATTGGGTTATGTTTATAAGCATTGTGTTGCTGGGCATGTCCTCTCTGAAGTCATGTTGGGTGTGGAAGCTGTCTATCTATATTCTATATGCCAACAGCCTCTTCTCCTTTTAAGGAAGGTAGCCAGCCTATGCATACATCTGTTCCACTCCTATCTGCCCTTTTTTTCTTTCTTTTTCTTTCTTCATCTTGGAAAGAAACAATTCTATGAGCCTAGAGCTATTTGGAATTTAAGACCAACAGAAAGGAGACATTTAGATTTGTTTTAGTTGAAGTGTCTGAAAAGTATGGTTGGGGTTATTGTGAGGGATAGCGTGAGAAATGAGGAGGAGAGCTGGGGGTAAAAAGGGAATTTGCAGATGAGACCGATGAAGGATAAGTATGTTGGGACTGTTTTGGCGTATGGATAGCATGAGTGAAGAGCATTTAGCATAAAGAATGGAAAGTCGAGGTGGATGGAGGATGACCATATGGTTAGGTGAATGGGGTATGTACCTATTTGTATATGCAGGAAAGGAGTGATACTCATTGGATCCTGTCAGGTCTCTCCACTTTATCATACCAAGCCTCAAATTGGTTACACACCAACAACCCAAATATAGTTATCAACTAAGCCCCTTCAGGAAGAACCACTAGACTCGGTAATACATCAACAGCCTCGAGATGAGTCCCACAGAGAAGAGAACCCTTCTACACCAAGCAAGAACCATACTAGCATGACAGCACTCTGGACACCATCCATGATATGACAATACCAATACAGAATAGGCCTAACTTGAGGCTCAGCATATAGATATGTAAACAAATAACTGTAACTGTATACAGTAAAGTGTGAATATAAAAATATGTTGAAGTGCAATTTCTATTGTATTTTCACAATTTCTTTCTTTACATTCTCATGTTGTTTCTCTTGTTCTGTTATCTCCTTTTCTTGAGCCTTCCTCAAATATTATAGAACAGAATTTAATGGAATGTTCAACATTGTACCTCCCAGTAAGTAATTTATTTACTGTTGTGAGAGGTTTTGGAAGGTCATCCATGAGATTCCATGGCCAAGTCACCTTTTGCAACTCTTGACTTTCCTTGTCCCTTTCCCTGACCTGTCCCCACCCCTTTACTTCCTGTTAGACATTTTGACACCCACTTAACCCAGTTCCCTTACCAGCTATTATTTTGTTTCAGTATGCCCCACTAGCTTTTATCTTTCTTTGGTGCTCTTTGTATCTTTTCTTATAGCCCTATTATACTCCTATACCATCACAACCATTTTCTTGGCATTTCCCCTGCCACAATTAAACCCTCCCTATTCTCTATATTTGGCAAAACCCAAGATGCTCTACCCATCTTCCCCATCACCTTTTCCAACACTGGGTCCAGAACTTAACACCAATACACTCGCATAGATGACAACATATATAACCTGCCAAAGAAACTAGAAGGATAACAAGAAACACCCAAGCATACTTAACCTCTTGAATACTATGACACTTATGTAGGTGTCATGAGGAGTGAGAGAGTATACGAGGATGCTAGTGTTGACTTCCTGGTTATTTTGCAGTTGTATCTGAGTGATCCCCCCCTTCCCATGTACTGTATTTATCTAATTGCAGTATACATTAAAGGAGCAACGCTCATTGGGTCCTGTCTCTAATTTTCTAATGTGCCCAGACAGGCTCGATCATGTTTTCTTTGTTTACAAACATTCTAATAGAGGGAGGGGAGTGGAATATATAGTAAATTGAATGGGTGGGAGTGGTTTCTATGACTTTTTCTTTTTGGCTACCTCCCGTGTAGGGGGAAAGAGCCTTTGGTATGTGTATGTACAAACATTCTGGGTGAAAGAGAAAGTAAAACAGTTGTAACTTTATATTTTATAATGCACATATTGTGATGCATCATTGTACATCAGGCAGCTAATGTGTGCACGAATATTTGACTCACATTGAAGAGGTCCAAGAAGCTGGAACAATGGCTTGGAAATAATAGAATGGGAGCCTCACTGCAGAAA
Organism: Oratosquilla oratoria; assembly: GCF_046742065.1. NCBI lineage: Eukaryota > Metazoa > Arthropoda > Malacostraca > Stomatopoda > Squillidae > Oratosquilla > Oratosquilla oratoria. The sequence goes on along the minus strand of NC_134797.1, from coordinate 20,626,782 downwards.
TTATCAGTAACATTGCTCACTCCAGACATCCATAAATCACAAAAACATCCAAGAAAAGAATACACAAGATTGTAGGTCCCACTTTTAATATTCATATGACCTTTAGGCCATAAGTCAAACATCTAACACTGAACACCTGCAAGAGATTAAACCCCCTAATATAATTCGCACAAGCACAGGATTCAGACAACAAAAGGAAGCTAATTGCTGTCTATAAACAATTCTTAAGAACCGTATTTGATTATGCTTCTACATCCTGGACAATGATAACAGGATACACCAAGCCCACCCCAATAGAGCACCTGTATACAGAAACCAAATCCCTCTAAAGAGACCATCTGGAGATTATATTATTGGTACTCAGTTCTGAGCCAGAACCTTCAACCCCATTTGCTCATCTCATTTTATAATACAAGCACTACCAGCTGAACATTAAAAGACATTACCAGTAGTTCCCAGAAAACTCAATTCATACATATATCAATGGTTGTTTCCCCCTTACAAGGGAGGTAGTTAAAAGCAAAGACATAAAATCCACTCCCACCCATTCCATCCCCACATACTCCACTCCCATTCACCCCCCTCCCTACTTCTTATCTTGGCTCCTCCTGGATGACTGGTCATCCCAGAATCTCGCTCACTGTCCTGGGTCAGCAGTGTAGCAAGCCACAGCACATACACAGCAATACTTACATAAGAAGACATCAGCTCCACAGAAGAATCCCTCAATAGAAGAAAGAATCACCTTATCATGCTTGTATTGAGAACACCACCTTGCATGAAAGCAATATCAACACAGCATCAGCCATGCTGTAGGATCAAACTGCCCCAGATGCAACCACCACAGAAAATGCTGAACACATACAACTGTCCAGCACTAAGAATACCAAGACAACAACAATAATAATTTTATTTCCCCCAAGTGACCTATGGACCTGCCTGGCAGCTTTTGTTTACTGCCTTGTTTTCCTTTAGCATCTGTCCACCAGCATTAACTTTCTCCCTACCTCACACTTTTTTAACCTACCAAAAATCTTTTTATTATTCAAAATTTGTCTGTTAAATGGTTACACCTGCCTCCCTTATCTTGCATTTTACTTTTACCTAGTTTTATCTGTAACTTATCTACTTCCTTAGTTCTTTGCAACACTGCTGCCACCAACTTCACTTGTGTATTCTACGTTTTACTGCTTCTCCTTCTGTTCCCTTCCATCATTCTAATCCTGCACACACCCCACACATCATTTATCCATGTTAGAATAAAAATTTTACTTGTAACGGAATAGTGACAAGATTTACTGCTACTGCCCTCTCGAACTTGAGTTTCAACTTCTCTGATCTCCCTGTGGTGAAGAAGAATGTTGCCACCATGTTCTCATACCTGTTGTAGAGGGTATATATGTCACACCATACAAAACAAAGCCTTAGAGGCAATTATAGGCTGCACAAATACAACACCTACAGACTATTTACACCATGAATTGAAAGTCCTCAAAGTCAAGGATGACCTTGACATGAGATGTACACAAACACTTCCTGTTGCCTTCACAAACACATCACCCCTACTACACAACTTAGCAGAACACCCACACATGACAAGAAACATCACAACAGTCCCCATATACCTATATCACACACAAATTCTCTCTTCTCTTTCTCCACAACCACCAGATGCCAGCCTCCAGGAGCATATCCATAATCATACAACTCCCTGCTCCATCAATAAACTGAAAGATAATACACTGCTGCATGCCAGACCCCCTGATATCCATCCTTCTGAATCCTCTCCCCCAAAAGGACAGAGTCCACCTGGCCAGACTGTGGTGCAGCCACCATCCTGCCCTACTAAGTGACCAGAAGAGGCTAAATGATGGCATAGCAAATAACTGTCCAGGATCCAAAACTTCACCCCATACTATACAACACATATGGAAGTCTGAATTGTACATAATCACACACACCAACAACACAATATACACTATATGGGATTTGTGAGAAACATGTTCAAGCCATGGCATTCCTCAGGGAGATGATAGTGCTCAACCAGACAGTCTAGTGAATGACAACAGCAACAACCTGTTGTAGAGGATGATTGAATGGGACAGAAGGAAGGCATGGTATTTATTACTTGCGTTCAACCCAGTTGCTGCAGTGATACCTTTTATCAATTTTATGGCAAATGCTGGATGATTATTTTCATCTGAAAGCTGGGGATTAGGATCCTCTCTCTTTCTCCTCCTCTTCCTCCTCCAAGTGGTTTTCACATTGTTTGAGTATCTACTTGTGAATTTGAATTATTATGGAGTTGTAATTTCATAGCCAGAAATAGCACTTAGAATTGTTACATGATTTGAGTATCTGCACTTGCATATATTTTTTTGAGTTGTAATGTTGCATAGGGTGTGCTGGTGGTGTAATTGGACATGCACTTGACTTGCATTCACTTAGTTGTCGGCAAAGATGGCAACTTTGGTCCCTGGCCTCTTGTTCAGTTAATTGTGGGTTTGAATCCTGCACTTCTCTCTAATTTCCATCAGTGGCTGTAATTGTCTCCTCATGGCACAGGTGATGACTTTGGCTACAGCTACACGCTTCCTGGCATATGCTCCTCACATTAATAATACATAGCTAGAAGTACCTATTACATAATATAATTTTATTTCTCCAATTAATAACTACTCCTCTGTCTTTCAGCAATTTACCCTGAATGCTCTTCAGGGGTTACCACCTGGAGCACAAGGACATCTGCTGGTAAAGACAGAAAATGGACAGCTTCAATTATTACGTGTCAACACTGCACCAGGTCAACTCCCAGCAGGAACTCCAACTACAGCAGTCGCTCCTCCCACTACAGCATACAGATTTCAACAGCCAACTGTAAGTTGCTCAGTTTTTGTGTAGTATGCCCAAGTCTTTGTTATTTGTAGGAATTAAGATATTATGAGTAAATATTTACATGTAACGCGTTTGGGTGAAGCCCATTAGGCAACATGTGAGGCATATCAGGGTGGCCATTTGGTCAGTGCTTGTGTTGATGTTTTAATGATGTATTGAGAGTATGTTGTACTGCATGTTGTCAGGCAAAATTTTTATTTTATTTGGTTTTAATCTATTTTCACTGATAGTCTTCAATAAACCTGGAATTTTCCAGTCATAGGTACCCTGAAACTTTGCCACATGTGATGCTTATCAAGTTTGATGAATTGAATGACTTTGTGCATAGTTTAGCTGATGCTTGGGATTTCATGGTTCCAGTTTTCATTATTAATACCAGTACTTTTATTGACATAGAGCTTGTATGCTTTTCTCATGTAAGTGTTGTTGTTTATTTACTAGTGATTTATAGTGAGTAAATTCCAGATAGCCTGATTTATTTTTACTGTTTTTGTTTTATATTGTTCATTATGTATTTATTCATTTGTTGATTTGTTTTATTATATGCATAGGGAGTGACAGCTTATGATTTGCTTTTTCAGGCAAAGCTTTAGTGAAATACTCCGACTGTTAGAAAATCTATAGAAAGATATTTTTTTTATAATTTCCATAAGTTGCCATCTCTAGTATATTCATTCAAGGCCCAGGTCAAGCAGAGAGGAATGAAGTGGTTTATATTATCACTTATTTATTAATTTATTTATTTTATTATTATTTTTTTTTTCTCTCTCTTTCCTAAAGTATTTATTTTTTTTATAAGATGTGTGTTGGAATCGTCTTACCACCTGTCTGTAAAACCTTTTAGCACCCTCACCCTTATCCAGAGGTTCAGCCTCCAGGGCAGACCCCCTGGAGGGGGGGGGGGCAAGGTTTCTCTCAGCTGAATGGTATTTGTTTTAGTGGGTGCTGGGCTCAATTTTTTGTGTGTGTTAGTGCTTCAATTTATAAATAAACACAACATACTCTTAACACTAATACAGGAAACTGAACAAACACCACACTCCATACTACCAACATCATTGAATGCACAATGACCAAGGTTTCTCTCAGCTGAATGGTATTTGTTTTAGTGGGTGCCGGGCTTCATTTTTGATGTGTGTTACTGCTTCAATTTGTATATAAACACAACATACTCTTTAACACTGATACAGGAAACTAAACAAACACCACAGTCCATACTACCAACATTCATTGAATACACAATGAGTAGAAGAGACAGCACCCACCACAATGGTGGACTTGTAATTACACTACAACATAATGGTCTTGAAAAATTATCACTAACAGACACCACAGCAGAAATAATCAGTCTAAAGACAAAGAAAAGTACTTATAACATCATAGATATCACTACACCAGTCACCTTATTATCCCCTGAGGTTTACATCCCTCAGCTCTCTAAAAAGAATCACTGAATAATAACAGCAGATCACAAAGAAGACAATGCAGGTAGTCACTGACTTATGGCTCGTTTGTTCATTGACCATTTGTAAATGGATATGGTTGTATTTCACTTGTTTGGATTTTTTATCATACTTCAGGCTAAATATGTTTACGTCAGTTCTTTGATATGATAAATACTCAAGAAAACCATATATGATTAATGTAGAAAAATATAAATACTGCTGATGTGTAGGGTAAAGTAAGAAAGTAAAGATTTAAATTAAAAGAAGAACAATGAACAGGATGTAGCTTATCTAGATGGGGTGCCATTATTTTTCCAGGGTTTATCTGAAAAAGTTTAATTTTTGTTAATGTAAAACACATTTACTATGATAAATCAAAAAGTATATGATGAATACTTCCTACTCAGACATCTACCACAAACACTGCCCAAACTGCACAGAACGTCCATGCAGAAACATATTCACACTCAGATAACTTGTCAAGCCCTGCAAGATAAGACCCCAGACTCCATACTACAGAACATCCCCATTCCACACCAGACAAGAATACCACAAGCACAACTGCGAAGGACACCATCTGTCATTAAGACAGTACCAACACAGAATAGGCCTGGCCACAGATGCAGGCACCACACAGAAAACACAGCACATGCACTAACAATACCTGGACAGTAGCACCATCTCTTCTCTAAGTAATTTATAGTCCTGACTGGGGCAACAGATCGATTGATTAATTGGTGAATACTTTGTATAGTCAGCATTGGATTATATAATGATGCATTATATCATACAAAATCTATATAACAATGGGTTCTAAACGCAATATAGGGGGGTAACCTATCATAGCATGCATCCATCCCACTTGCATTTCTTTGCACTTTTTAGATGAAGGATAACCCCCCCCCCCACCTCCACACACACACTATCAGAAGCAATGCAGCAAGGCTCAGCAGGACTAGCTACTTCATTCATGTGGTGTCCCTCTCCCCTTGTCCTCCATGTGAAAATAAAGACCAGGAAAAATCCCTTTGGATTGTATCAATTTATGTTCTTTTTACAACCATGCTCCACTCATGCCTATCTCGTCTCCCTTCCCTGCTCAACAGACAATCCCCTTTTACAGAGTCCCATTCACCCCATCCATCCATCTCATTCATGGTCATCCCCATAAGTTCACTCCATCCGCCTCTGCCTTCCACACTTTTTTTTTTCCCTAAACAATTTTGGTATTATTTCAACTACTCTGTCTGCCAGCTCCCTTTTCACTACCCACATTCCTCCTTACTCCTCATCTCAAGTTTAAATTTCTCTTTTCTGCCATGCTTCAAATCCAAGACTGCCCCATACAATGTTCTTAGCACAGTCACCCCTTCACACAGTCTTCTCATCCATGACCAGGTACCTATTTCTTGTTACATTTTTCATTCCCTCAAGACATTTACAAGCCTCCTAGATTACAGTTTACCTCTATTCCCTGCTACATGTGATCCTAGATATTTAAAAGTATCCACTTTCTCTAACCTCTCTCCTTTCAGACTTCCCTCCAGCATACTCCCACCTTCACTCCATGTATATCTTATCACCTTTTTTACACACATTCACTTTCAACTTCCTTCTATTGCATATCTTCCCAAACTCCATCACTAGACCCTCCTCCGACCTGGTCACGAGCTAGTGTCATTAGCAAACAAAAACTGGCTCTCCCAATAATTTCCTCCACTTTCTCTCATCATCTCCCATCCTCAGCTGAATCATTGTTGACAAATTGGATTTTACTGAGAAGAAAAGTGGAAAGTAAAGGAAAATCGTGATCATACATGACTTCTACTAATCAGAGGTCATTGTTGCACAGTTAGTTCTATCAGAACAAATTGCTCTTGTCATAAAATCTGGCCGGCATTGGCAAATCTTGCCACATTCAGACCCAGATTTTCGTAGGTAGTAAGGGCTTTGTTGAGCTTCTGCAAACCACCTTTGTAACATTGGATGGACAGGGTGAAGCAATGCAGCAAGGTGGGTGTGAATGGAGAGTGCTGCCCAAAGGTATTTCTCCTGGTCTTCTTTAATTACTCGCAAGTGAACAAGAAGTGACCATCACCTTGTAATGAAGAGGTGGGTGTAAACCAGCTTTGGCTGTCAGGCCCTGATGCTGTGAAGGTGCTGTGTCTTGTTGCATTGCTTCTGACCTAGGCAGTGGGTGGGTGGGGGGGGGGATGGATAAGGATGGCCCTTCATTCACAAGTAGCTAAGAAAGAAAGAAAACCATATGTGTGGGATGCCTTGGCTGGCCACATCCTTTACAAAGGGAAAGAGGCCTTTTGTCATATATATAGATAGATAGAAGTTTGAAAAATTGTTGCAAGAAAGTGTTAAGTGACTGCCTGCACTGCTGTGTGTTCTACAGTTGACCAGTCAGCCAGTAAAATTGAAATCTCCCGTTATCAGTACATCACAGTTACAGAAACAAAATATTTCTTGAAACCAATTGTAATCCACCAGAGGTAATGTCTGGTCTATATTACTCCTGCATTCATATTTTGCCTGTTTTATTGAATATATTGAACCCATGAATTGTCATAAATTTACTTTCACTTCCCCAGTTCACTGGCGTTGATATTGTATTTGACAACACCTTTCTTGTGATTCTTACAGCGCTGACAAATTTTGAATCCAGAAATATAAAGCATTGCTTCCAATTCTTTACCAGTCAATCATGTCTTAGCTATTCCTATCACATCAAGAGTTTCACTTGTGATGTACACTTGGACCCCATGAAATTTGTTTTTGATGCTGCAGGTAGTGAAATGCAGTTTTCATAAAATCTCCTTTCTAGCAATCATTCTTTATATGAAACTGATACAATTTCAGGCTTTTATAAAAGGAGAGTGTAGTTGCTGGAAACTTGTTGATGGAGAGATTTTGGGATCTGTGTTTAGAATATGAAAAAATTGGGCAAAATTGACTGAAGGTTAGGATGGGAGAGCAACAGGAGGGCACAAAAAAGATGAAAAGAAAAGAAAAAAGGCACTTCAAGGTATCTTGACAATTTCTGTACAGGTGCATCAGTTTGTGGGATCGCATAGAAGTGGGAATGATGGAGGCAGAGACAGGTCCTCATGAATGTGTGTGTTTGTGTGTTTATTCTATATATATATTTTTTTTTTACCTGATGTGTTTATCTTGCTGCAGACTTGCATGTGCTTGTGATTGTGTTGTGTTTTGCTGTGTATATATTTTTTGTATCTTTCGCTGTTTTGTCTTTGTATATGTTTTTGTGGGTGTTCATTGTTCCTCATTGCTTTTGACTTATACTGTTTTATTTTATTTATTTATTTATTTATTATTATTATTATTTTTTTTTTTTTTTTCGCCAAAAACAATATTCAGGGCTGCCACTTCACCTCAGTCAACAAGTGACATCCTCATATGTAACCTTTTTGATTTTCTTCACCTCAAATTACATGGGAAGCTGGTCATAATTTCCCCTCGGCTTACTACCCAAAGAAAATTGTTATAAGATTGATTTGCCAATTATGACAATATGATAAAAGTCATGCCTTTTGGCACCTTCACAGCTGAGTAGGTGCCAAAGGATTGAATTTACCGAGTCATCAGTGTTCTTAGCGCATGATTTTTGTGAGCCATAAGCAAAGAATTATCATTACAGTGTATTATTTTTATATGTAAATGAAATGGCTAAATGAATGGTATGAGTGGAGGGTACCTAGGATGGTGAGTGTAAACTGCCGACTGTGCACTGTTACCACACCATGTGCCCACTCAGGTCTACAAAGGTTAACTTCTTTAATATGGGTCAAATTCTCACGGGCAGCATGAGCTTCCTGATGTACAGTGGTGCATCACAATGCTCACATTGTACAATGTAAAGTTACAGCTGTATCACTTGTTCTCGTTCAGGCCAATTCACAGAATATGGGGTTCACTCAGCTACAACTGCGAAGTAAATATAATCAAGACACCAATGTCGGCATCTTCCTATACCCACTCCCTTCTCATGATGCCTCCATAGGCATCATTGTATTAAAGGGATTAAATGCATTCTAGTATGTTTTTTTTTTTTTTTTTCCATGCATAACAATGTAAATCCCATATATCTGGCCAAAACATGATTTTTGTGATATAGAAATAGCTGATTTCTTACCAGGCCCAGCCAAAATTCTTTTGGGAATACTCATGAAACGTAAGCATTTCGTCTGCATTAAAGGATTTGGCATGACAGTAATCCATGCTCAATAATCTAAGTCTGGAAATGTTTGGTTCTATCTAACAGCAGCACAATCATTAGCAGATTGAGTTTCGCTGCTCAAACCTAGCTACCTGATGCCTTGCCATTGTTTCTCGAAGTACCAGCTACCAGTTTTTTCAACAGTTCAAGCTTTCTTGAAGTAGGGAGCACCTTAGATTGTTTCTTCATCTCAAAAGAAAGCTGTTCACTTGTAGAAGCTATTTTTGATGCTTACAAACCAAAAATATTAACCTCGAGATCACCGTGCTTTCAAGAGTTTCAGCTCAAATCATATTGTTTGCATCACTCACCATTTAACCCATGAGTTTGGTAGCTAGCCAGTGAGCCTCATGGGAGGAGTGAAGTATTTGTATCCTACCTAGCCTCAAATTCATGTACAGTTCCAACTTGGTCTGTATCCTCGATTTCCAATTATCATATTTAGATTTGAATTTGTGTATTGTTTCAGCTTGGGCTATATCACTTCCTAAACTATTCAAAATATTTATGCATCTGCATGGAAAACTATTTCTACACATCCTTTAAACATGCGGTCTTTCTTAATTGTGTGTGTGAGTCTTTATCTAGTTGTGATGTAAAGGAACAGAGCTCTGCTTGAAAGGTCCTGTCTCTTGAGCTTCATTTATCATTCTTTGCCCCCATTGCATTTATGGTGTTTAGTTCCATCATATTGACTTTTAGGCCATTCCACTGGTCTAAGCATTTAAGTACAATTGTAGGTTTTATATCATTGAGATGTATATGTATTCATATATATATATATATATATATATGCAATAAATAACACTAGGAACATGTGTTCACAAATGTGTAAGTAACCACTAGGAAAAGTAAACTAACGAAACAGCGCTTTTGTATAATTACATCTTCAGTGCTGATACAGAGAAGGAATCATAAAATGAAGAAACAAGGTACAGAATATATGACTGGGTGAGACATGGTGTATTTCTTCCACTACCTCTCCGAATTCCCTCTTCACCATGTCTCACTCAATCATATATTCTGTACCTTGTTTCTTCATTTTATAATTCCTTCTTTGTATCAGCACTGAAGATGTAACTATACGAAAGCGCTCTGCTTCGTTAGTTTACTTTTCCTAGTGGTTACTTACGCATGTATACTATATACATACATACAAGATTTTTCTGTCTGGTGCCAGAAGATATTTCAGTTTGCATTGACCCTGGGGTTGGGAAAGAGTGTCCTAGAGAGATCTGTGGGAGGTTCCAAGAATGATTGTCAGCCACTGTGGAGCTACAAGTTTTCAGCTTGTTAAAACTTGATGCAACACTTAATTGATTAATGGACACATAAGAAGTGAAAAATAATTTGGTTCAGGTCAAAGCTACCTCATACCCACCTCAGAAGCCTCCTCCACATTGTCACTTTTGATAGGGAGACAAATGTTCCCCAAGGAATGACACTATCCCAAATATGTTTACTGCATAGTACATCTTCACGAATAATAACTACAAACACTAACCCAAGTAAATGTGAAACTGTGTACTCCTATACCTCATCTAAATTGAAACCATGTTGAATAAAGGTTGGCTGTATTTGTGTATGGAAATTGATAGTTGGCTAATGACACAAATCCATTGGAAACAAAAAAGATCAATTGATAGTAACAGAACACTTCGCCACCCATCTTGTATAGGGGAAATGACTTTTGTTATTTTGATATTGATGAAGGTTGATAAGAGTTGTTCTTTGGGAAGTTGCTTTCAGAGAAGCAAGGCACTCAGGAAGTGAATTGCAATAAGTTTGTCAGTGTGTGGGGTTTAATTTTGCAAAGCAGTAATGCAGTCATGGAGTCGTTTAGGGATTTTGATCCACAGGTGAATCTGACATTTTTGTGTTCATTATTAAGGGAGCTTTTGTGAGCAAATGAGAAGCTAAGTCTTAAGGTTTCTAGATTGTAATTTCTAGTTACTCCATAGCACTAATGTAATCTGTCTTTCATATCTACATAATGTATGAAACTATGCCTGGTGTCTTGTGGCTCTCTCTGTCTCTGTCTTTGTCTCTCTCTCTCTCTCTCTCTCTCTCTCTCTCTCTCTCTCTCTCTCTCTCTCTCTCTCTCTCTCTCTCTCTCAATAGGAAAAGTGGTCAGTACCATGGTATAACATGTGTGAGTGAGGTTGTACTTCAGTTCCCATGATGTCAAATACTTGTTCTAATGATGGTGATGATATCTGGAATTCTATATTTATCACTTCAATTTTGAAAAACTGGAACATTTTATAAGTAATTTAATTTCATGTTGTCAGTTTGATTCTAAGATGTGTATAAGGTAGCAAATATGCCATGAAAAGACAGGTTTCAGTTATGAATTAATCCAAGCATCGCTATTGTCTATACACTCAGTCAAGTACTGGTGATCATTTAATGGTTTGCTAGATAACTCAAAATTTTCTGCCTTTTGTGTAGTCTCATTGTTGTAAAACAATTTGGGGTTGTAGTTAAGCAAGTGTTTGTAATGTTATGTCTAGTTTTAATATTTTAATTATGTTTTATTTTAATAGTTTTAAGTTTTTATTCTTCAATTTTTTGCTCAGTATTATTAAGTTCTGTCACCAGTCTGATTTGCATGTCTCGCATGAGAGATTCTTACAAGTTGCTCTGGTGTGAAACCAAAAGACCACAGGTGGTGTATGTCAATTGTCAATAATTGCAATTTGTGTCTTATGAGTGTTATATTTTCCCCCTTTTCCCCTCCCTTGATTCACGCCTGTGTGTTGTTGTGTTGTGTTTAGGGTGGCGTGGTTGGAGTCAGGCCGGTGGTGGTGTCGTCTGCTGCTACCGGTGGTGTTCGGCCCCAGACGGCTATCATGCTCCAGTCCCAGGCCACTGTATGTCCTCTAGCACTAACTTGCTGCCCATCAATCAAGCACACTGCTGTAGCACCAATGAAATGCTTCTTAGAGATCCTTTGTAGAAATCACTAACCACCCATTAGAGTATGACTTTCAATTACTGATAAGTCATTACAAGAAGACGTGTAGACTGAAAGCCTCCCGTCTTCATTTTCATAGCTATAACTACTCCCTAGTCAGAAAGCTTCTCTTCAGTGCATGCTCATCCTTATTTTGCTAATGTAGTGCAGTGGGGCAGCAAATTTGCATGGTTGATTAGGCCTTAATTTTAGGTATTTTTAAGCATGTCATGCCAATTGTATACATATGATTATGTATTGCATTTGTGTATATGATTGTGTGTATGTTGAATTATGTATGTGTATGTATGTATAAAATTTCACAAATTCATACACTATTTACTTTAGAGACTAATGACTGAGTGTGGTGGTGCAAACCAACCTACTCACAAAGTTAATGGTTAATTGAGTATATTATTTACATTTGATTTCTGGTATGCACCTGGGTGGTTGTCCATTAAAACACCATTTAGATGTTTCAAAATGTGTGTTTATGAGTTTGAACTAGAAAAATGAAAAGATGGTACATTTAGAGTTTGATTCATTCTGTTAAAATCTTCCAGTTGAATATTTAGTGAAAGATATACATTTTCATCTGGTGCTCCTTACATGATAAAATGGAGGAAATGCAAAATTAAAAAAAAAAAAAAAGACCCAGGACCTGGTTTGAAGTGCCTTCCCTCGTGGGGTACACTTCTGAAAGGATCTTATGTTTTTGACGGGTGGCAGGGAGATAATTAATTATCTGACTACCCTCATAGAAGGCCACAGGTAGTACCCATCATTGGTTCCTGTTTTGAGACTAATGTAAATAAAAATACAGGTATCCATGCTGTAGATGGATGATAATGTTTGTGTAAAAAGGATAGAAGAGATACAATGTGGTGAGGAGTGATGATAGTGGTAAAGGAAAAAATATGAACACAGATGAGTTCGAGTTTTGACAAAGCAGGGCAGGTTATGATTAAATAACATTTGAAAGGAAAGAGCGTATGTCCCTTCGATAACAGACATCTCCCAAAATTATTGGAAAAAGGGATAACATTATTATGGTGGGTGATTTCAGTTGTGGGATGGTGAACTGGGAGGAGTGTGAAGCAAGGAGGAAGCGATTTAATTGTTGTTTTGATTCTTGCTGACTGGAAACCTGCAGCACCAGAGCAGTTGTCTTCAGGCCATTCCATAGATCTCTCTGAGAAGAAACCTTGGACTGATGTCTGCATGGTATTACTGTGGGACTGTTTCTATGTCAGCTAAAAGTAGTAGGAGGGGAGATGTCACTAAAGTTAGGGAGAAATCCAGATGGTGATAGAGGTCTTGGGCCCAGTCCAAGTTGGGTGCCAAAGAACAGGTAAATAAGCTCACTCTGGCCATAAAAGGAGTGGGAGTTGGCTGGAGATAGCTTCTTCAGTTCCCGAGACCATGTGTCACAGCGGAGAAGGTGGTAGGAGATTCCTCTCTCAGTTTCCAAGGCTGTCTGTACTAGATGAATTCCTGGTCGCCCCTTATATTCACTGGAATCAGGTCATGACCCTTCGCATAGACTGTCCCTTGGGAGATGCTCAGCAGAGATTGGGGGCTGCAGGTGTTCCAGCAGACATGTTTTGTTAAATCCGGAGCAGCGGGTCAGACCTCAAGGACCCTTTTGCTCGACCCAATGCAGCCAGGGCATGACCTCAGGGCAACCGATGACTGTCAGGTGTTCAGTCCCTGGGGGACCTTCCGGAGGTGCTGACATCGATGCTGATGGGTATGTGTCACCAGTGAATGCAACTGCCTCAGACACACGCAAAGTAGGATTTACCTCAAACTAGAATCCAGTGTTACTCAATCTATGGAATATTTAGGTCTTCTTTGCAGCGAAGGTCGAGGGGATGGCGGGTTGAATCCTGCCACCGGCGAAGTTGAACCAAGGGCATAGTTCATTAAATTCCACGCTACAAGGTCCTCTGTAAGGGACACTGTCCTAGCCTTCCGATGGGAGGAGTTTGTGATGTTAAACCTATCATTATTATTATTATTACTTATGAAACATATGGGGAACTCATCCGTGGAAAAATTGGTCTCAACATGGATGAGTCAAGGGATGCACCCATCCCACTCCCATTCTGCACCCATCTGAACCTCCTTCAGCACAGATTCTGCATTACCAGAGACCTTTCATCCAGGTGGGCGAGCAACCCAAATCACTGCTCAATAAGAACATGAAGTGCTAGGATCTGTTCAGTTGTTGAACCCCTGACTGCTCATGCCTATGCAACTTTAACAGATATGGATGAACCTATGCCAGCAACAAATGAGCAAGAACTTTGCCTGGCACACAGCAGTGTGAAACTACTATTGTTATTGCAGTTACAAGAACAAGCAGGCTTCCTTCCTCAATGGCTCTTAGACCACTCAGACCTCTGCTAGGCAAGCACCTTGTGCCTAGCATATAACAATGCGAAACTACTGTAGTTGTAGTCTTTGTAGTCTCATTTCCCTCTCTAGTTAAGGATGACCAGAACTGCTTTTGTAGTCGAAGGGAGTGGTGCCGAACTGCTAAATTGTTGACAGCACTGCATGCAATCCACAGAGCATGGTCTCGCCTGGTTTTGATCAACTCTATGCTGAAATTGTAGGTACTGCAGTTGCTACCCAGTATGGGAAAGAAATGAGGAAGCATATGAGTAAAGAGAGTGAAATGCAAGGTGAAGGATGCTAAGAGAAGAGCAAGTCTGAGGTATGGTTGATGTTTGAATTTTGATAAGAAAGTTTTTGAAGGAAGTGAAAAAAGTGCCCAAGGCCAGAAAAAAAAAAGCCTTAATTGGCCCTAACCATAAAATAAAGGACCTGGAAGACCTGAGTTATCATCAAATTAGTTGCTGTCTCCCGCATGAAATAAGTTTATTAAAATTCATCCTTAGTGGCTTCTCTACAACCAGTCAAGTAATGGAAAAAAGAAATGAATACAACAAACTCCATTGTATGGCATTCATTGACTGTGAGAGCATTTTAACTCGATTCAGGTATCACCAGTATTTGAAACTCATAGAATTATGGAGTTAAAGATGCTACACTGAAATTCCAAAAGACATCAACACTAATTGTACTGCTGTAATGATAGTAGATCAAATAATTAATAAATTTCCATTCAAAAAGGGATTCTCCTAAACATTATGCTGCAAGGTTAGAAGAAGGATTCTGGTTTGTAGAATTATATGACAAATATGAACATAACAGTTTCAGAAGGTTAAGTTTTTTGAGTGGTTGAAAAAGTGTGCGTGTGTCAAGAGGTATAGAGGGAGTACATGGTAAGGAGTAATGTTTGAGAAGTTGAAGATGGTTTACAGATCATTGGTGGTAAGGCAGGTATGTGAGAAGTATTTGACAAAAGGTAAAGATGTTTTTGGGCTTTTGGGGACTTGAGCAGGTTTATGACAGGGTTGACAGAGTAATTGGTGAATGAAACTGACTAATCTGTGTTTAGCAAGGCTGTTGTATGTAGTATGAAGTTATAAGAATGAAAAAGTGTAGACAAGACTATTGTATTAGTGCTGTTGAAATTTTGAGGTTGCAATTGGTGTTAAACAGGTGTATTTCTTCCAGAATTACATGGCTTTTTCATACAAGGTATATGATATATGTGTAGGTGTTTCTTTAAGAAAATGATTAAGTAATTAATGACTGATTTTGTGGCTCCCAAAGAATTTCTCCATTTTCTATATTTCATCATTACCTCAATATTTCGGAGTAATTCTGAATTATCCTGCTTAAAGATGTATATGATGAATGCTTGAAGATGCATATGATGAATGATATTGAAAAAATTGTGTTTCAGTAAGACGGTGCTGTAGAATATATAGTAATAATTATAGAATATTTATAGATAAGACTATTTTTATTAGCTCACTTGTAAACATGGTTTGATATTCCAGAATAGCAAGTTTTGTCTGACAATACTTCTCTCTGGAATTACATGGCTTTGTCATATAAGGTGTGGAATAGCTTTTAGGTGATTCTTACAGGTAAATGTGTGCAAGTAAAACAACAAATGACTAAATTTGGTGGTTATTTTCCAGGAAACTTCACCCTTATACCTGGTATTTTTTCAATGTCCCAAATTATTTTGGCACTATCTCAATATTTCAGGATGATCCTGAATTATCCTATTTGATTATTGCACTTGGCCAGAAACACCAAAATATTGAGAATCACAGATTCTATGATGGATGGATGACAGATGACAGATGGATGGGGTGAAGGGGGCTTTGGGGAAGAGGGAAATGTCTGTTGAGGAAGGACGGGAGAGGACAGAAGACAGGGGTGAATGGAGAATGGTTGTATATGGATGATGTTGTGATAGTATGAGGTGGAATGGGTGGGTGGATGGGGGGTGAGGTAGTATGTGTGAGCAAAATTTGACGCAGCCCGAAGGGATTTCTCCCCGTCCTCTCATTTTATGCAATGGGGGGACGGAGAGGGGGGGTCGCCGATCTAATGAAGTGGCCTTGCTGTGGATGTGCTGTGTCTTGCGACACTGCTTCTGACCCAGGGCAGTAGACAAGGTGCAGGGATGACCCGTCATTCAGGAGGTGCTAAGATGAAAGGGAGGGTGGAGGGGTGTGGAGTGTATTCAGGGATGGAATGGGTGGGAATGATTTTATGCCTTTTTCTTTTTGGCTACCCCCCTTGTAAGGGGGAAAAAGCCTTGGTATATGTATGTATGTATGTATGTACAGATTCTAGAGCAAAGGTAGCATATTTATGTTTGGGTGAAACGAGTGTTTACTATAAATAGGTATTTGGGAATGAATACAAAGAGGTTTTATGAAGGAGTGATTGTATCCACAGTGCTGTATGAATCAGACGAGGTATGCAAGGGAATTGTAATTTGAAATAATGCTTGAGAAATATTATAGTAGTTACAATAATGTGGAGGGGAGATGGAGAGTGAGGGTGAGAAGAATACCATTAAATTGAACAAAGTGTAGAGGTGATATGGACATTGAAAAGAATGAATGAGGAAATACTAGTAAAGATAGCGTGGAAAACAAAAGCTAATGGAGTAAGCCTGAGAGGAAGAAAAAAAATGATGGATGGACTGGGAGAAAGTTGTTCTGGATACACATAGAATGTCTGATGAGGAGGGAAGAGAGAGTGCTAAAGGTAGGAGTGAATGGAGGAAGATTGTGAGTGGATAAGGGAATGACTTGGCCCAGAGATAAGATCTGATCTGATCTGCTTCATAATCTTTTTAGTGAATGTGGGAGGGTGGGGGGGTGTCACTATATGGTAAGCATTGGGAATAAACACCAGGAAGAGCTGTGCCTGATTGAAAACAAAAAAAGAAGGCTGTAGAAACTAAGTTAGGAAAAAAAAAAAAAAAATCCTTATCCTTTTGGCACTGACATAGTCCCAATCATATTGCTGGTCAGTATGATATTAAAAACTGTTTAAGACTTTAGTTAGAATTTTTTGCAAATGTACAAGTACACATTTGTATGCAGGGGGTCTTTCAGTTCGGACAAAGTCCCATTCCTTCTCAACAACATAAACAGAGTTTTTGGCATAGGTAGAAACCAACTTAAGTAAGCACCTTCCATGGTGTTTATTTGCTATCCTTTTCTTCAATGCACTGCCTTTCAGACGACTCTTCCTTATACTTGGGAACTGTAATGAAGTGCAAATAGTTCCCAAAAAGTAACACAAACAAGAGAGCGAATGATAATAGTAATCCAAAATGGCATGTCCTTCCTAGGTCTGTTGTCGCATGATGACATTCCTCCAATGCATTCCTCAACTAGTTTTTTATATTATTAAAAAAAAAAAGATGAATCAACAAGGGTAATTTATAGGGACAGGCACTGTTAGCATCTTAACCACGAAGTGGTGGTGGAAGTCAAGACCATCATAAATTGAGGATTCCCAGATCTCGGGTCACAAAACAAACACTTCATAAAAATCCTACCCAAGAGGAGGAGGAACCATACTAGCTTGTCTGCTTTCAGGTCTCTGTCTAGCATTAAAACAGTACCAACATAGAATAGGCCCAGGTACAGAAACTAAAGTTCTTTGGATGCAAACATCACCCAGAAGATATCAGACATCCCATCTCCCTCTGCACCACCCCAGCTGTACCCGGACCTAGACACCTTATTTCTTCTTTGAGTGACTTTCAGGCCACTCAAGTCATTGTGCTGTTGCCAGTTACCATGGAGCTGTGGGTCTTTTGCATGAGATTGATTGATTGATGGGCACAATCAGAAATATATTTAGGGGTGGGGGGCAATGTCTGCCCATGCATAAATTTGAATACATCTCATACCCCTTGGCTGCACCACTGGTTGATGCATCATGCATGAGTAGATGTTTTTTTTTTTAGGTGTCTATTGTATTCATCTTTCCATCTAGGGGGCCTGTATACATCTTTATGATGTTATTTATTGTAGCCATTCATTTTCTTGTTCTGTGACATTCCCTTTCCCCCTCTTACATCAGGGTATGTGTTTGTTACGTGCTTTTAGGATGCTCACTGGCTGAGCTGGTTAGAACATCGCTACTTGAGATGAAGGGCAAGGTGATGGCAGTTCAAACCCTGCCTCCAGATTGTTGGACCAAGGGCATGGTTCATTAAATTTCACTCTACAAAGTCCTCTGTTAAGGACATTGGCCTAGCCTGATAGGGGGGAGTTGGTGACATTGAACCAAATCAGTATGGTTGAGTAAAAGCAGCAATGACTGCAGCAGCACTGTAGGAGAGAGGCCAAACGCAGAGTATGGGACCCAATATATTTAATGTTTTGCCCAGCAGGGCTTCTTCTGAAGAAGCCCTGCTGGGTGAAACATTAAACATATTGGATCCCATACTCTGCGTTTGGCCTCTCTCCTACAAATCAGTATAGTATCAGTGTGGATAGGCGTTGATTAAGTTGAAGTTTGAGTCCTTTTCATTTTCTTCAGTGTATTCTGGAATTTTACTTTTTTAATTTATTCATTTTTGGTGGGTTTTATTTCTTTTTTATTTTTCTGTAAGTTTTATGGTGATCTTGCAGGGGGAAACAAAATGACAAGAGGTCATGTGAATGTATTTGTGGTACAAGTTGACTTCTCTGTTCCTTTCTTATTGCAGCAGTGTCTATGGTCTATGGGCAGGTGCAGCTTCATGATACTTGATGATCGCTATGCATAATTGGTTGATGACATTAGAATTAGATTTGTGAAGTTAAAATATCATACTCAGTCTTGTAGTAACATTTTTCTGTAGGGTAGAATTACACTATTTAGATGATTCAGAATTGTTACTTGTAATTTCAGTAAAAAATTTTCCACTCCCTACTTTTGTTAAGGTTTTATATAAACATGCCATGCCTAGTTTGATTTTATATTAGGGTTGAATTTTAGTAGCTACTTTATAGACTAGCACAAGCATGTCTAATTTTGAATATAGTATTTGTTGATTTGAATGATTGTTTGCATGCAGCTTTGTGATATCAGCAGATTTGGATATAGAGTAGTTGGTTTCAGTGATTTTGGTCATTTATTAGTCGATCCATTCCCCCTGGTTTCTTTTGCAGAAGACCAGTGGAAGATACCTTCATTCACCAATCACACAATGATTAGAGAAGACAAGATACAAAGGTGGACTCTTTAACACTAGTACACAACAGCATACCCTTCTCCAACTAAACAGATACCAGACAATCACTCGCAGGTGCTGTAACAAATAATGAGTCCAAACACGAAGGAAATCACATACACTATGGCAAACTTACACATCCTACCAGCTACTTCAGCCCCGTGAGGCTTCATCTCACTGAACTGGCAGGTGATCTGAACGCACATCAACCAGTCTGGCTTAACACTGAAATGGCAGATCAAAGAAGACACCAAATATTTGAACAACTCCCCCAATCAAAAAATGAACTCCAGCAACAACCCCATTAGATAACCTCGCCAACACAATCAACATCCAACATTCCTTGATAAAATAACATACTCGCCCTCCCTACAAGCACAGATAACATTGGAACCATTAGTTCTTTTATCTAAATACTTCCCAGTAAAAGTTGCCATACAGCTGGAAGAGAAAATATAAATCAGATTCAAAAGAACATTTATAAACTAATGGAAAGCAAATTGGCAAGAACACTTGGAAGATATAGAGAAAGAACCACAATACTTTGAAATGGACCAATAACCATCCATGGGTAAGCCTGTAAACAAAATAGGAACTATTATTCATAAGGCAAGTAAAAGACACATTCCCAGAGGCTGCCAAAAAAAATTACCCCAACTACATACAGGGTATAGCCCCCTTAAAAAAAAAAATAATAATAATAATTTGAAAAAAAAAAATCATTTAAACCAAACACTTGAGCCACCATCCTCCCTTTTCACCAGTAAAGATATAGAAGGAGCTAATAAGAAATTGAAAGATCCAAAATTTAAGTACTAAACAAGATCACAGATCCACCATAAATACCTAAACCAAACCACCGCAAGAGACAAATTATATTTTCAACTACTGGTTACACAGATCCCAAACATCTGGAAAAGAGTTCATATAATCCTAATCTGGAAACTAAACAAAGTCAACTGGAAACCCTGCATCATGCAGACCAATCTCGCTACTAACCACAATATCCAAAACTGATGTAAAGGTTGATAACAGCAAGGATCACATCAGAAATACGTACCTCTCTCAACCAGCATAATTTCAAGGCAAACATCATACAATTGCTGGAAGGATTCAGTAAAAAGCCTCGCCAGAAAGAACATTTGGTAGCCATAAACAAAGCTTTTTGACAGGGTCTACAGACACATGCTGCCCAAAAACATTTTTAGACAGGTTCTAATCAATTGAAAAAGAGGGAAGGAGAAAATAAATTGAACATTTATCATTTACAAAAGTTTGTTACTAAGAACCTTGTTTAATTATATGTGATTTTGAAATATCAAATAACATAAAAATTAGAACACAATATCAAGGGAGGAAGTGAGAAACGGAGAATATTACTAAACGGGATTTGAATATTCACTACACTGATTGCCGAAAATTGACAGAGGGGCATGCTCACCTATTATTGAGTAGTCAATCGATTCTCTTCTGTCAATTTTGGAGAAGGACTTCCACATAGTTGCAAAGTCTTGAGGATGAGACACGTTTCTTCGTTCAATTGCAAATTGAAGGAAAGACTTCCATATTGTCTTGAAGATGAGAAGTGTCTTTTGTCATCTATGGAGCTGAAGGATGGACTTCCACATTAGCATGAGGTCTTTCTGTCAGCTATGGAGCCAAAGGAAGGACTTCTGCATTGTCATGAAGTCTTTAGCCAGCTACAGAGCTGAGGAAAGGATTTCTACAATGTCATTAAGTCTTGAAGATGAGAAGTATGTCTTTATTCAGGTATGGGACCAAAGGAAGGACTTCCACATTGTTGTGAAATCATGAATAATAGATATACACCATGGTTCAATCTTGGGACTGAAGTAGGACTTTTAAGGTCTATCTTCTCAACCCATTCAATAATTAAGTGATAGTTTGAGCTAGTGCCCATTTCCAAAACATATTTTGTGACATTGAAATTTATTTCCATTCTTGGCTCAAGTCTGTGATTCTTCACATGATTTCACTATCATGCTGGCTAGGGACAATGGTGTATAATTCAATAGCAACTCTACTTCATTCTCTGTGGATGAGTGCCAGGTTTGCCATCTTCCAATCATGTGGCACTACCCCTTGTAGAGAACACAATTAGATTAATTGTTGTTTGCTAGTTGCTAACTGTATTCTTTAAGTATCCAGTTTGAGATTCCAGTGTACCTAGGCTTTCGTTGTATCTAATGATTCCAAGAGTTGTCACACTATCTTCACTTAAGCATTTATATCCTTTAACCCAGTATTATTGCACACATTTCCTTCCCCTACAAAAACATTTCAAAGTGAAAACAGAAAGAAAATTTTCATTCATTATTTCAGCCTGAATTGAATTTTCCTCAAACATCACTGTCTATTCTTAGCTTGGCGATTCCCTTTGCCTCAATTTGCCATTTATAAACCTAATAATTTAAGGTTCATTCCTGCAGTTGTCAGTGATGTCCATTTCCTTGTTCCTGTATTCTTTTCAGGGATCTGGTATAAAATTTTCTGGCCATTGTGTATTTCCCCTCGTCTCTAATGGTTCCCTTCATCTTCCCTGTATCCCAAAGACTGTCTCCGGCTTCTTTAGCAATCTCGGTTTTTGTTGAACCAGTCATTTTTATGGACTGCGTTTCCACCATTTCATGGCTTACATTTATTCACACTCATGTCGTAAAAGAATAAAAAGGATTCCCAGCATCCATGAATTTTTCTTTGTTGGCTTTTTCAAGGAATTTTCTCAAATCCAAAAAGTTCATCTTCGCCAAATTGGGTCTGCCTTGCCTCTGTGTGATTCATTCCTTAGCAGTAATTCCCAATCTTTCAACTGAAAACTAAGTGGCACGTTGTCAAATAGGAAGGCAAAGTTATTGGGAATATTATCTTGTACTTGAGTCACGTTGGGTCATGTTTTCCGTTGCATTGTTAAAAACTATTTCCTCAGGAACCTTTATTACTCCTTGCTTCCCATATCTCCCAAATGACCTTATTACAATTAAAGTCTCCTGGAAGAGCTATATTATCACTTAATTTTTAGGAGGAAGATTGTGTGTGTGTGTGTGTGTGTGTGTAAGTGTTTGTTCCACAGTGAAAAATTGCTCTGTATTTTTAAGTGTTTTTGTGTTTATACATTTACAAGTATGTGCACTTTTTGGATCTTTATGGATGTGTGTATTTAACTTTGTTCTTATTTGAACCTTGCACCAGCAGAACACCGTTGCTCTTTCCACCACCACAACTAGTACCACCACGATACCACAAGCACAACAGGTGACTTCGGTAGTTCCTTCAGCCGCCATCGTAACCCAAGTTGCGCAGGTGTCGCAGGCATCTCAGGTGGGGCAAATTACACAAGTGACACAGGCAGCACCAACACCCACAGCAGCAGTAGCCGTTGCTTCTACAGGAACCACACCTGCTACAGCCCCCATCACAGCCACTCCTACCACACAAGCAACAGTTTCTGCGCCAGTAGGATCTGTAAGTAGGCCTAAGATTGTCGCATAATGTGCATGACATTGTTAAGAAGATAGGGGAGCTTTTTGCATTTATTCAAAATTTAATTGGAAATATACCTCATGTTTTAAATCTATCTACAAGGATTTCTCGATTTATATGTGTTTAGAATGTGCAGTATTGGACTAACATGAGGTAAAAAAAACCTAGTCATTTCCTCATATTACATGGATTATTTAGAATAACTCGATGTAAAAAATCAAGCATGCAATAATAAAACTTAACTGTTCACTTTATGCAATTTTTATATTACATGATCCCTTTAAGAATGTATCCCTCACATAAATCGAAAAATCCCAGTATTTATAGGTATATACCCACCCCTACATACTAAGTATGTTTTAAATAATATTCATTAAAGTGATTGTTATTTATGCATTGCCTTTAGAGCTCAGTATTGTGATATTTTTGGATTTTGTTACAGCAAACAATCTCAGCAGAGTCAGCCAAGTTGAAGTGCAAGAACTTTTTAGCAACCTTGCTCAAATTGGCAAATGAGCAAAAAGTGTCAGTAGCTCGAAACGTAAGAAATCTTATACAAGGTCTTATTGATGGAAAAGTAGAACCCGAGAATTTTACTGAAGAACTACAAAAGGACCTCAACTCTTCACCACAGCCATGCCTTGTCCCGTTCCTCAAGGTAATAGTGGCAACTCTTACCTCTGCATGCTTTGTTTCAGGGTGAAGGAAGAACAAGTCTGACCTGACAGGATCTTGAAGATCTTCCACAAAGACTGTGGCCAAACAGCCATAAGAGCTTTAACTGGTATTTTCAACTCTGTTACACAACAAAATCTCAAACATCTGGAAAAGAACTCGCATAATCCCCATTTTGAAACCAAACAACATGTCTATATATCAAAGACCTCTTCCCCCCCATATAAGGGATGTAGCCAATCAGAGTATGCACATATCCGATTCCCATCTGTCACCCATGTGTTTCCCTTCATCTTGGCCACACATGAGGACAGGGTCATCCCTGTCTCCTGCCCACTGCCTGGGTCAGAAACAGTGCAGCAAGACACTGAAATAGGATGCCATATTAGGAAGGAGGAACATGTAAAATCAAAATGGGGTAGTGTTATTTGTGGAGTTTCCCATTACTCTCTTTGGTCCCTTTTGTACATTATTTATATAAAGGACTTGTGCAATGGGATTAATAGTGATGTCAGTAAGTTTGTGGATTACACTAGATTAGGATACCATATTAGGAAGGGGGAATATGGGATTCTGCAGGAGAAATGGCAAATGGTCTTAAATTTCACAAAGTGCAGTGTGTTAAACATAGGATCACACAGCCCAACAAACAGAATGTGAAAATGACTTTGGGGTGTTAGTGAGTCCTGACCTTGAAATCAGGAAACAATGCATTTGTGCTAGGAGTAGGCTAACAGAGCATTAGGATTTATTGCTAGGACAATTACAGACTAAAGTATTGAAGTAATCATTAAACATTGGGAATAGTGAGACCCTTCCTTTAGTATGGTTTTGGTGTGTCATATAGAACTGATATTCACTATAATTAGTACAGAGGGGAATGACAAAAATTATACAAATCCTTGGAAATTTGTCATACAGAAACATGCTTAGACAACTTGCACATTCTGGAGAGACAAAAAATCCGGGTTGGTCCAACAGAGGTATTCAAATGGGCCATGGGGTTTAACAAGGGTGATGGAAGCAAGGTCATACTAAGACAGCAGGGCTGGACTTGTAGACTTGTTTGTAAATTGGAAAAAATCTAGGTGTAAGAAGGAAATAGGTAAGAACTGGTTTACCATGAGTGGTTAATGAATAGAACAGACTTAGTAACCATGTATTCATTGCTGAAACAATTGGTTGTTTCAAGAAAAGATTATGGATAGGGATGATAGATGGTAATGGACATGGAGCTACCTAGTGTAGTCCTTATGGTCTCTTGCAGTCTCCTATTCTTATGTTCTCACAAGCTCTGCTACTCATGTACATACCAAAGGCTTTTAACTGTCCTTGATAGCCTTCCCACCATCCCATATTATTGCAATTCCTCCTACAATGTTCTTGTGTACCCTGTCATAAGTCTTCTCCAAATCTATAAAGGTCCCAAAAAACATCCCTCCTTTTTGCTAAAAAAAGATTCTCACAAAGCTGCTGTACTACAAAAATTTGTGGTAAACCCACACTGTTCTTCATCAATTACTCCCTTTGTTTCTCTCCTAATCTTTTCAATTAACATCTCGTATGCCTTTCTGACTACACTTTACTGATCTCTAAAACTATTACATTCTCATATGTCCCTATTTCTTTTAAGGATTTGGAGAAAGCATTCAAGGAAATCCCTTCTACAAACCCATAAAAGACTAAAAGATATCATTGTCTTTTGTCAGATATGTCTACCTTGCTAAACTTGATTCATGCACCTTCTTCCTTTCTTAAACCCACTCTTTTTTCCCAATTACTCCGTTTGTTTTCTCAATCCTCTTTATTAACACCATCTTGTATGCCTTTCCAACTACACTTACCAGACCCTCTAAAGTCACTGCATTCATGTTTGTCCCCTTTTCTTGGTATAATAGAACTATACTATACATGTACTCCACCAATATTCTGGCACATTTCCCTCCTTTTGGTACACATTGAACAACCTCACTAGTCAATCCACTATTAACTATTCTTTCCTATGTCAGACACTCCAAATAATACCCATCTAATCTAGGTGCCTTACCAGCTTTCATCACTTCCAGTGTTTTCTATATTTTGTCCTTTCCTAAAACCCTATCAGTAATTTTCCTACTGTCTACTGCTGCTACAATCAGTCCCTTTCTAACCTCCTCCACATTCAACAAACCTCAGAAATAGTGTGCCCACCTTCGCTTCCATTATCTGTCTCCACATTTTGCCTTTTCTTCTCCATGTGTCTCACCCCTCCACACTCTTTAACTTCCTTCCAAAATATCTTTTCATTGTTTTAAAAAAAAAATTGTCAAATTTCTACCCTGTTGTATATCTCTCGCCTTGCATTATGTTTCTTCTTTCCTTTCTATTTTTCTCATATTCTTTCCTAGGTCTGCTGTACCACCAGTCCTTATAAGCTTGCTTCTCTTCCACTACTGCTATTCATCTAACCATTCACTGCCTCTTGTTCTGTTTTCTCCCATCCTTCTCACTCTATATATTATCTTTGCACACCATCATTTCCATCATGAAATGACCCTATTTTTCTTTTACTCCTGTTTCCCACTATCCCTCACTGCCTCCTGCATTTCTCTCAGTTTTTGGTGTTATTTCTCTTTTTCCTTTTTATTTAATCAGGGAAATGGAGAAAGTGGGAGGTGAGCCAGCTGTTGTTTGCTGACGATGCTGCGCTTGTGGCAGGATCGGAGGAGGGACTGAGGAAGTTGGTGACAGAGTTGGGAGAGTATGTGATAGAAGAAAGCTAAAGATAAATGTGGGTAAAAGTAAGGTGATGAGATGTACAAGGGGTGAAAGTGGCAGTAGACTGGAAGTGAGCATTAAGGGAGAGCGACTGGAGGAAGTGGATAGTTTTAGATACTTGGGTGCAAATGTGGCAGGAAAAGGTGGAGGTAGAATGTAGATTGAGAGAAGCGCGTAAATGCCTTGGTGGATTGAAGAGTGTAATGAGGAATAGACATTTGGGAATGGATGCTAAGAGGAGACTGTATGAAGGAGTGATTGTGCCAACAGCACTGTATGGGACAGAAACATGGAACATAAGACAGGAAGAGAGAAGGAGTTTGAATGTGTTTGAAATGAGGTGTCTGAGAAGTATGATGGGGGTTCCTAGGCTAGATAGAGTGAGAAATGAGGAGGTGAGGAGAAGAACGGGGGTGGAAAGGGAGTTGGGAGATAGGGTTGATGAAAGAGTATTAGGATGGTTTGGACACATGGAAAGAATGAGTGAAGAAAGACTAGTAAAAGAGGTATGGAAGGCAGATGTGGAGGGAGTGAACATGAGGGGACGTCCTAGGATGAGGTGGATGGATGGGGTGAAGGGGGCTTTGGGGAAGAGGGGAATGTCTGTTGAGGAAGGATAGGAGAGGACGGAAGACAGGGGTGAATGTGATGCATGAGGTGGAATGGGCGGGGGGGATGGGGGGTGAGGTATGTGTGAGCAAAATTTGACACAGCCTGAAGGGATTTCTCCCTGTCTTCTCCTTTTATGCATTGGGGGGATGGAGAGTGGGGGTCGCTGATTTAATGAAGCAGCCTTGCTGTGGATGTGCTGTGTCTTGCAACACTGCTTCTGACCCAGGGCAGTGGATAAGGTGCAGGGATGACCCATCATCCAGGAGGTGGATTGTATTCAGGGATGGAGTGGGTGGGAATGATTTTATGCCTTTTCCTTTTTGGCTACCTCCCTTGTAAGGGGGGAAAAGCCTTGGTATATGTATGTAGGAATTTTCTACCTTCAAACTAATATCAAGAATTTTGTGAAACGCTCTTGGCAGATATTTACAAAGGATTACAAAGGCGGAGCATACCGACAGGAGACCTTTGGATCCATATCTAGGTCGGATGCGAAAAAAAAAATCATAATAATATAATAATAAATAAAAACTATAATAATGTAAATAACAAATAAAATACATAAATAAATGCATAGGTATAGTTAAATAATAAACAAACAGGTAAATAGTAAATAATAATAAATTGACATATAACTAATAATAAATAAAAATCAGACAGACAAAAGATAACATTGTGGTGTGTGTATGAATTTATATCATTTTTGTTCTCAATACTGTTTCATAGGGATGATTTGTTTCTGAGCATTGATGCTTTATTGTTTTTATTTTGATGTAACTTTATATTTATAAGGCTGTTTTGTGCTACTTGTAGGTTTTCTTTGTATTCCTAATTGTAGGGGGCTAAGCTCTTTAAGCATAGTGCACCATGACCTTTTTGAATTGTATGTATACTATGACAAAATTTTCCTTCTGCTCTCTGAATATTGAGCTTGCTACTGCATAGGCAGTTTTTATTTGCATTCCTGATAAGGTTTCTTGTGTAGAGAGTAAAGGTCATGTGTGTATCAATTGTTGAGCTCCAATATGGTAAGGGTTTTGATTGATATCAGGATCTGAACAGTCAATGAGATGGTGGGTTGCTTATGGGATTCATTGTTGTCTGGAATAAGTAATACTAGTGAAGATTTTTTTTTTTGGGGGGGGGGGGCAACTGTTTTGTGTTAGCCTTATTTCCAGTTCTTTGAGGTATGTTTGCATCCTTTCAATTTTTTGTACACGAGTTGCTCAGGAATAGTTAACCAGTTAAAGTTGGTTCATGTTATTGTATAAACTATTTGTTCCATATGTTACACATCAAATGCAAAATTTAGAACTGACAGTTAAACAAATTTTATACCTTAATGTGACCCTAAAATAATAATTTTATATTTCTTGCTTTCCAGAAAACCTTACCCTACCTGAGGAATTCCTTAGCACGAGGAGAACTATCTATAGACGGAGTAAAACCACCGCCTATTTCATCTGTTACCTCAGTTCCGAGTTCAACTACAGTCATTCCTTCTGTGAGTAGCATCAGGAGCATTGAGTGCTTGCTGCTCCTCCCTAGTCATTTATGACTCAACAATTGAAAAGATTAGGGATGTTGTCCTCAGCTCAAACCATATCAGAGCTGCCCAGGTCCTCCCTCTCTTGTGGATCCAAACAAGTCTTTGATAGACAAAGCTTGCATACAAATTTTCTCTTGGGAATTAATGTACGATATTTGATTGAATGCAACTTCAATTCAGATTAGAACACCCAAGTCCATACCTTATGAGATAAATTTGGACATGAAAGTTGCTCATGACTAAAATTTCAAGTAAGTAATTTGAAAATGTCACATGTGACATTTTGTTATTTTGTGATACAAATATTGAAAATAAAACTCGGCCACATAATCAGGGGATAGAATATGTTTTTTCTATTCTATATACCAAGGAAGCTTGCTGGCTGAGCGGGTTAGGGCATCGTTACTTGCAGCAAAGGTTGATGGGGTGGCGGTTCGAACCCTGCCACCGGTGAAGTTGAACTAAGGGCATGGTTCATTAAATTCCGCACTACAAAGTCCTCTGTGAGGGGCACTGTCCTAGCCTCCCGATAGGGGGGAGTTTGTGACGTTAAACCATATCATCATATACCAAGGAGTATAAGAAGAAGATGAGAGTGCTGTGGGAGTGAGTGCAGGATAGAGTAGAACTAGGAGTGGAGGAAGAATGGGGATGGTTCAAGGAGGGAGTCACAAGGTGTGCAAAGATTGTGTGTGGAACAAGGAGGGTGGGAGGAAATAGAAGGAAAGGTAGTGAGTGGTGGGATGAGGAAGCAAAGAAGGTTGTAGAAGAGGAGAAACAAACTTTCACAGGTTGGTTACAAAATAGGACAAGAGAATCATATGAGAGGTACAAAGAAAAAAGAAGAGAAGTAAAGCATAAGATAAAGGAGGCAAAAATGAGAGCAGATGTGAAATGGGGGAAGAGTATGACAGAAAATTTTGAAAGTAATAAAAAGATGTTTTGGAAGGAAATAAAGAGTGGAAGGGGAGGCGAATCAAGTAGAGAAGAAAAGGTAAAAGATACAGATAGATGATAATGAGAGAGACAGCGGTAAGAGGAAGATGGGCAGAGTATTTTAGGGGGTTGGTATATGTGAAGGAGGATAGGGAGGGAAAGGTAGTTACAAAAGGATTACAAAGGCGGAGCATGCCGACAGGAGACCTTTTGGTCCATATCTAGGTCGGATGCAGAAAAAATCATAATAATGATAAAATAATAAACTATAATAATGTAAATAACAAATAAAATACATAAATAAATGCATAGGTATAGTTAAATAATAAACAAACTGGTAAATAGTAAATAATAATAAATTGACATATAACTAATAATGAATTAAAGTCAGACAGACAAATGATAACAAAACAAAAACAATATAAAATAAATTATAATTGTTA
Source organism: Oratosquilla oratoria (assembly GCF_046742065.1). NCBI lineage: Eukaryota > Metazoa > Arthropoda > Malacostraca > Stomatopoda > Squillidae > Oratosquilla > Oratosquilla oratoria. The sequence goes on along the minus strand of NC_134797.1, from coordinate 20,597,149 downwards.
CAGCATCTTGCTTAGGTGTTTATCTGAATGATTCTTAAAGCTTCAAACTGAACTACATTGCACTACCTGTGCAGGAAGTTTATTCCATTCATTAACTACACGGTTGGCAAAGTTGTTTCTACCTACTTCCAAATTGAATCTATTTCCGGACAGTTTGAGACCATTGTTTCTTGTCTGATTCTCATTCAATGTGAAAATTTTGTCACTTTTGATGTCAATTCCCTTTAAAATCTTAAAGACCTGTATCAAGTCACCTCTGAGTCTACGCTTTTTTAGGGAAAACAGATTCATATGTTTTAGTCGATTTTCGTATGATTTATTTTTTATATTTGTCACTTTTGATGTTTGGAATCAGTTGTGGTGTGAGGTGCTAAGAAAAAGACTGATGAATGCATAAAATGGAGGAGAAATAAGAAAAGATAAGGTGAAAGCAGTTATTAAAATGATGAGAGCAGGTAAGGCACCTGGGTTAGATGGGTGTCATGCGGAGTATCTAAAGAAGGGAGGTAGAGTGATGGTGGACTGGCTGGTGAGGTTGTTTAATGTTGTCAAAAAGAGGGTAGAGTGCCGGAGAACTGGAAGTGTGCCGAAATAGTTCCACTGCACAAGGGAAAAGGGGACAAATGTGAGTAGTAGTTTCAGAGGGATCAGTTTGTTGAGTATAGTTGGGAAGGCTTATGGGAGGGTATTGATTGAGAGGAATAAATGGAGTATTTGGTGAGGTGTGGGTTTAGTAAAGGTGCCAAGAAAATGACAGTGATGAATGAGATTGTGTGGATGAGATGTTTGTGGTAAGGCAGATATATGAGAAAGCTATAGGAAAAGGTAAGAATGTGTTTTGGGCCTTTTTTGATTTGGAAAAGGTTTATGATGTGGTAGACAGAAAGGTACTGTGGAAGGTATTGCAGATATATGGAATAGCAGGAAAACTGATGAGAGCAGTCAATAGTTTTTACAAGAGTAGTAGAGCCTTAGCCAGGGGTGTGTCATGTTGCCATAGCTGTTCAATGTATATATGGATGGGGTGGTGCATGGGTAATGGGCTGGGGATTGGAGATGGTTAAAGTGGAGAAAAATGGGAGATAGGCCAGTTGTTGTTAGCTGATGACACTGCGCTTCTAGCAGGATCAGAGGAGGTATAAAGGAAATTAGTGATGGAGTTAGGGAAGGGGTGCAAGAGAAGGAAGTTGAAGATAAATGTGGGTTAAAGTAAGGTGATGAGATGTGCAAGGGGAAGAGGATAGCAGCAAATTGGAAGTGAGTATTAATGGAGATAGTCTGGAGGAAGTGGGTAGCAAGTGTATCCCCTCTGATGTAAGTTGTAAATGGTCTGTGGTATATATAGAATAATAACAAAAGTTTTATTATAGCTACTCATAAGTTATGGACTTGCACTTACTATTCAGTAGTTTCTTGAAGTATGAAAGTTTTGTTTCACGGAGGAAGTATACACCTAACTCTGTGGTCATTCTCAGTGACTTTTCTCTATTTTGTAGGGAAATCACTCTAGTCTTATTTTGAAATCTTGTAATTTCAGTGAATGATATGTCGGAGAAAAGGTAATTGAGTGGCAGTCTTTGAGGGATACCCTGTTTTATATTTAGGTTCCAATAAGTCGGGCGTCAGCACCAAGTCCTGCTCCTACAGTGACGCAGACGCAGAGCAATGTACGTATGGCTACGCCTACAACAACGGGGCAGCCTGCCACCACCACGACCACCACCATCCATCGTCCCCCTATCACACTAGGAAGGATTGTTCCGGTAAGTCGTGCTGTTATTATATTTTGATTTTGGATGTGGGGTGGGTGTGCTGTGGCTCTGCCAACCTACAAGGGGGGAAAGGGTTCTTTGGTGTGTACATATTACGATAATCATTGTGATAACTGTTGTAAACTTTATTGCATTTGTAGTGCTTTTTATACTCTGCACCCTTGTTTTTGGCATAACCTCATCTCTATCTTATTTTAGCAACATCTTCGGTTACAAACCAGCAAAACTGTTGTAACAACAGTTAGATCACAGCAAAGTGTAGGCACTGCGACAACAAATTCCAGTAGTACTACCACGCAACAGACAACCCCCACTGTTACCACAACCCCAGCCACACCAGTCACCACAACCAACAGAGTCACAACGACGCAGCCAAAGCCAATAATCACCAAAGATAAAAGCAAAGAGAAAGTTTTCGCTTCATATACGTAAGTTTATTGAGTCATTCTCATTGTGTTTTGCAATAGGAAATTATCTGAAAAGATATGTAGCCACTTCTGGGTAATGCATTTAAATGTATTCCTCTTTTTTTTATCTATATTTGTTTTTCATATTTATATCTATTTGCAGTAGTAGTACTATATCGTCGAGCAGTGTAGCAGATGATGACATCAACGATGTTGCTGCAATGGGTGGGGTCAATCTTGGAGAAGAATCACAGAGAATTTTAGATTCAACTTGTTTTGTTGGGACGCAGATCAGATCTTGCAAGGATGAGCACTTTCTACTTCAAGGACCCCTACAGAATCGGATAAAACAAATGGGTAAGGTACCTAAAGAGCATATAAAGAGAATGATTAAGCAAATTGTGCTCTAACCTTTAGTTTGATATTGTAAGGCTGGTAATAGATAGTATAAATGTAGTCATAATTACTTAAGTGAGAATGAAAGAAATGTTTGGGAATGTCAGGATTAGTGTTATGTTAATTGTATGTTGTTTGTCAGTCAATCAATCATTGCCTCAATTTCCACTAAATGGAAAACACGCATTGGTATAGTGGCTGGCAGTGGTCTTCAGAACCTCCCACAAATCTCTTTGGGAAGCATCTTTGAACTGTTGTCTGTGTTGTATCAGTGTGAGACTGTTTCTGTGTCACTGGCTGAAAGTGATATGGAGAGGAGAGCAGTCACTAGCTGTCAGCTCTCTATGTGTAAAATGCAGATGAAGTTGCCAGAGATCTTGGACGTGGTCTGAAGGCTGGGTGTCAGCTCCTCAGGGCTGTATCTCCGGATTGGATCGAGAAGGATGACAAGTTTTGAAAATTGGCAGTTGCTGTCTGTCTTGCATGACCATATTTCCACATTATTGGTCCCACTGTGCTACAGATGTGCAATGGATGCTGCTTAATGTGTTTGCTTATATACACACTTGTTGCATGCAACAATTTTAGCATTTTATATGGTTCTCATCTTACCACTACATTGAATGGGAGGTTGGAGGTGCAGGGATGACCCATCATCCAGGAGGTGCTAAGATAAGAGGGAGGGTGGAGGGGTGTGGAGTGTATTCAGGGATGGAATGGGTGGGAATGATTTTATGCCTTTTCCTTTTTGGCTACCTCCCTTGTAAGGGGGAAAAAGCCTTGGTATATGTATATGTATGTTTGTGAGTCAAGTGTCAAGGGATGCTTGCTGTCTGAGCAGTTCTGTGTCACTACTTGGGGGACAAGAGTGGAAGCAGTTTGAGTCCTTCCTGGCACCAAGCCCTGTGAAGTTTTGGGCAGACAGTCTCGTGTGGACTGGCGGGTAGTACAGATTGTTGTGGAGGAAGATAATTGTCTGTATCTTCAGGGCAAGTCACATCTGAAGGCCTTTGGCTCCAGGTCCCACCTTGTCCAGATTCGTTTGGTGAATAGTACAACTTCCCGAAAGAAAGTATAAAGGATGAATGAAAATAGACACAATGAAGGAAATTAGTCAAGATGGCTTGATAATATAGTGGTTGTTATTTCCAGGAGGTGCCAAGAGGGAGGGAAGAGGGTGGAGGGGAGTGGAGTATGATAGGGATGGAATGGGTGGGAGTGGTTTTTTATGCCTTTGTTTTTTGGCTACCTCCCTTATAAGGGGGAACAAAAGCCTTTTGTATATGTATGTATATATGTATTTTAATGTATTATCTGTATGTATTAACATAGAAATAAGTTAATTACATGTATGGAAATTTGCCTTGGGCGATTAAAAAGTGTAATGAGAAATAGATATTTGGGAATGGGTGCGAAGAGGAGATTGTATAAAGGGGTGATTGTACCAATAGCACTGTATGGGGCAGAGACATGGAGCATAAGAGAGGAGTTTAAATGTGTTTGAGGTGAAATGTCTGAGAATTATGGTAGGAGTTACAACATTGGATAGAGTGAGAAACAAGGAGGTGAGGAGGAGAGTGGAGGTGGAAAAGGAGATAGGTGATAGGATTGATGAAACAGTATTGGGATGGTTTGGACATATGGAAAGAATGAGTGAGGAAAGATTAGTAGAAGAGGTTTGGAAGGCAAGAGGCAGATGGAGTGAACATGAAGGGATGACCAAGGATGAGATGGATGGATGGGGTAAAAGGGGTGTTGAGCAAGAAGGGATGTCAGTTGAGAAAAGAAGGGAGAAGGCAGAAGATAGGGGTGAGTGGAGAATGGCTGTGTATGGATGATACTGTGATGCATGGAAGGGAGTGTTTGTGTGTGAATGCTATTTTGATGCAGCCCTAAGGGATTTCTCCATACCTTTAATGTTACTACATGAAGGGATGGAGAGGGGGGTTGCTCATTGATTAAATGAAATGGCCTTGCTGTGGATGTGCTGTCTCTTGTTGTATTGCTTCTGACCCAGGGCAATGGGTGAGATGCAGGGATGACCTGTCATCCAGGAGGAGCCAAGATGAGAGGGAGGGAGGGAGTGAAATTATGCCTTTTGACTTTGGCTACCTTCCTTGTAAGGGGGAAAAAGTCCATGGTTTATGTATGTATGTAAGTAGTGTTGCAGTTAAATATGCTTTTATGGCAGTAAAATAAGTTACAGAAGTGAAAACAAACCATAAAGTAATGTGAAAATTAGATTGTTGCAATTTAAAATTATGTTATTATTTTGTTGTCCCACGAAAAGAAGGTTAGCTTGTGTTAGCTATGATTTGCTTAATTAGAATATATAACATTGGTATTATTTTATATTTTGCAGCTGCAGGGTATGGGTTAGAAGAGCCACCAAAAGATGTCACAGCTTTGATTTCCCATGCGACACAAGAGAGATTGAAGACTCTTGTAGAAAAATTAGCAGTTATTGCAGAACATAGATTAGATATCATAAAGGTAAGTTTTAAGTAGTTTTGTCAGAGCCATGATAGCTGAAGTGTGCTACTTCCTTTTCTGGCTTGCAAGTTAATTTTTAAGATCTTGGTATAGTTGCAAGACCAAGTAAAAGAAGGAAAAGGTAATAATGTGGGAACATTAAGGATTCTTTGTTAAGTCTTCCCAGCCCTATTTTGCTCATATCAGTATGTATTACATTCCCTTGATTTTCCCAATTTGCTTCATGCATTTTTGAACCATGTATGAGTAACCTACCCGGGTGGACCAAGTATTGAACAGAACAAGTTTCACAAGCCAGATTGTTGATCTAAGAAGCTCATCACCACTCTAACGGCACCTAAAGGCACAGCCTTAACCGCTTTGATACGATGACGCCTACGTAGGCACCATGAGGAGCAAGTGGGTACGCGAGGATGCCGATGTCGGCATCTTGATTATATTTTTTGTATTCATACCTGCGTGATCCCCATACTCTGTAAACCGGCTTCATCATATTTTCTATGGTTATCAAAATTCACGGGTGAAAGAGAACAAGCTATATAAGCAGTAACTTTATTTTTTATAATGCCAGTATTATGACGCAACATCGCACGTCTGGCAGCTAATGCTGTCCACGAGATTTTGGCCCGTAGTGAAGGGGTTAAGGAGCTAGTACTTGGTTGTCTGGAAGAGGCTCAAAGCTCACACTTCACAATATTTCAACGTCCTTTCATCTTATACCATTGTCATTTTATCTGCCCTCTTGTATCTTCTGCAAGCCAGTAACAGAAACAAACCTAGGCCATACAAATGCCCAAAATGGACAATGTCCATTGTATAGAGTGGTTAATGAGGAGAGCCAGGGTGGAACAGGAGATAGCAGATACGGCTGATGAAAGAGCATTGGGATGGTTAGGACATATGGAAAGAATGAGTGAAGGAAGATTAGCAAAAGAGGTGTGGAAGGCAGAGGTGGATGGAGTTAAGTTGAGGGGATGACTGAGGGTGAGATGGATGGATGGATGTGGCAAAAGGGGCTTTGAGCAAGAGAGGAATTTAGCAAGGAAGAAAGATGGCAGGGGACAGGGTTGAGTGAAGAATGGCTGTGTATAGATGATACAGTGATGCTAAGAAGTCACTATAAGCTAGTGACTTATAAACATTCCTATACTAATACAGTAGACAATGGTCAGTTTCTGTACAGTTGGGTCTGTGGGAGACCCCAACAGCCATTGTTATTGAAACTCAAGGTAACCTTTGTGATTATGAGATGGTGGAATGGTTACCTGGGACATTTCCAGATAATGCAGGCATATAATGTATTTTTGTTTCATGCCTCTTCAGTAATGTATAAAATGGACCGCTTTAGGAATATTATTTAATTAATGTGATCTTCTCCCACTGCAGAGTGAAGCGCGGTATGAAGTAACACAGGATGTCAAAGGTCAGCTTCGTTTTTTAGAAGAACTAGACAAGTTAGAGAAAAAGAGAAAAGATGAACAGGAGAGAGAAATGTTGATGAGAGCAGCCAAATCAAGAAGCAAGACCGAAGATCCTGAACAGGCAAAACTGAAAGCCAAGGCAAAGGAGGTATGCATCTCAATTATGTCAGGGATTTTTTTCTTTTCTTTTCTTTTTCTTTCTTTCTTCCTTTTTCCTTTTTCTTTCCTTCCTTCCTTCCTTTCAGTACTAGAGTTTGGAATGAATTACCCCAAAGTTAGCCCTGATGGTGTTTAATTCTCACAAAGTTGTATTTCTCTTCAGATGTATTCAGGGGGCAGATCATATACTCATGGAAGTGAAGCAGCATACTACTCGGACATATACAACAATTTACATATGTACCCTAGAATACAACCAAACAAAAACACAATTGCACCCAGATGACAAAACAAGCACTTTGAGAAACAAGAACCAAATTAGGACACTTGATTTCAAGACATCTTCCAGCTTTTAACCCTTTGAATACAATGACGCCTGTGTACACGTTGTGAGGCTTGCTTGTGTTTTCTGTGGTTACAAACAGTCTGGGTGAAAGAGAACAAGTATAACAGTTGTAACTTTTTAGTTTGTAATGCACATATTGTGATGCATCGTTGACCAGGCAGCTAATTTGTGCTCAAATATTTGACTTGTATTGAATAGGTTAAGACAGAATAGGTCTGGCCACAGATTTAAAGCGTCCAAGATGCAACCATCACACAGAGGACACAAAGCACCTCATCCTACACTGCCCCACATTAACTCTCCTTAGACAGCAACACTATATTTCTTCCTCAAGTGACCTACAAACCCTGCCAATGGCAGTTGTTCGTTACTTGGGAGCTGTGGGTCTATCTACAACAAGAGAAACCTGGGTCAACAGATGGATTGATTCATTATCATCATATTCCAATTTTCTGTGATGATGAAATGTTCAAGGAGGTTTGACTAATCCAAGTTGTGTTCACAGCTACAAAGAGTGGAGATGGAGGAAATGCGGCAACGGGATGCGAATATGACGGCGCTGAAGGCACTACAGAGCCCCAAGAAAAGACCCAAGCTAGACCTCTCCAACATGGAAGATGTAAGTAACGACACTCCCACGAGAGAGAGTATCTCTCTGTTTGGGGCAGAGATTTAGGGGGCCATTGAGGGGGTGCCTAAATGCATTTGAGATGAAGTGTTTTAAAAGTAAGTTGGGGATTACAAATATAATCAGGAATGAGGTGGTAAGGCAGAGAGAGGGTATGAAAAGAGGTAGCAAATGTGGAGATTGTAGAGTATTGGGATGGTTTTAGCATTTGTGGGGAAGGAGAAAAGACAGACTTAAAAATAAGTAGGGGTGGATAAATGGAATGGAATGGATGGATGGGGTGAAGGGAGCCATGGGTAAAGACTGTTGAGTTAATGAATAAGGAATTAAAGTGCCATTAAGGCATATCTTCTCTGCTGTGGAAATTCTTGAGTGGACGAAGGGAGATGATTGTCATTTAATGTAGCAGTGGAGGGGTAATTACCCAGTTTTGTCCACTGAGTCCTGCTCTGGAGTTCCTCTCTTGCTTCATTGCCTCTTAACTGAGTAATGAAGGGAAACAGGAATAAAAAGGACAATAAATGGTTCCTTATGGATGTGGTCTCGCACTCCAGACAGCTTAAAAAAAAAAAAATAAGAATAAAAATCCTTGAGTGACCTGTGAGCCAAAATGGGGACTAAAGGCCTTGTGGAGGAGGGAATCGGGGTAGCAGATAGATTGATTGAACCCTGAACACGGTTCTGTTCATCAGTATCTTTCACAAATTCATAAGTGGTGTGGTGTGGGTGGGGGGAAGGACAAGGATGACCGTACAAGGTGATAAGATGGGAGAGTAAAAAGTTACGTGGGTATGGGGGGGGGTGTTGATTCAGCCTAGGCCCTTTGCTGTGTATGTATTTAACCTGGTTGAAATGACTAATTTATGGTTTTCTGTTTGCAGGGGAGCACATTCAGTGGAACTTTCACACACAAACAAGTAAGTTGATAACAAAATCAAAAGTTATAATTAGTTTTTAAAGATTTTATGTTTGGTGTGTATTTTTATTTTGTATTTATTTGTTTACTTATTTTTATTCATTTTTCATTTATTGATTCATTGATTTATTGATTGATTTATTTATTTATTATTATTTTTTCTTTACTCTTCCTTCCACTTTGCTATATCCAAAAGCACTTGTGGTTGCACACCTCCAGTGATTCATTTCTGAAAGATGTAACTAAAACAATCTTCCTTTTGTTCAAATATAACTTTCTTCCACACACCTCTTCAAGAGTTCCTGTTACTCTGCATCTAGTAGAACAGCTCAAATGACATAACTCAAGGTGGAACCATAAACAAATTTAAGATTAAGTAGGATAAATGGCATTGTGGTAGGTGCTACAGATCTATGGGATAGGAGGAAAGTTGGTAAGGGCATTCAAGCTTCTATATGAGTAGGTGAGGTGCCCAGATAAGATGGAGGGAAGAGGGTGCAGTGGAGTGGAGTATGTTAGGCATGGAATGGGTGGGAGTGGGTTTTATGCCTATGTTTTTTGGCTACCTCCCTTATAAGGGGGAAAAAGTCTTTGGTGTATGTATATATGTACTTTTCATCCCTGAGGAGCTAAGATGAGGGGGGGAAGGGTGGTGGATAGGAGTGAAATGGGTGCGAGTGGGTATATGCCTTTTTGACTTTGGCTACCTCCCTGGAAATGGGGGAGGGGGTAGCCCTTGGCATATGGATGGATGGGTTTTATATGTAGATTGAATGAGCACTTATTTGTACCTTTATGCATTTATTGCAGGTACACTCTGTCTTCTGTATTTATTGTGCTTTTGTCATAAGTGTAATGAACTGTTAATTGTCGTTTCAGATGCCTCTTCGACCGAGAATCAAGCGAGTGAACCTCAGGGACTTGCTTTTCATTATGGAGCAAGAAAAAGAGACCAATAAATCGACTCTGCTTTATAAGTCGTATCTAAAGTAGTGTTTGGTTTAGGGAAGGTACTATGTCTCTTCTTACAGCCTCTTGGCTCACGCCTACCTAAGACCTTTAAGTTGTTTTCTGATGGCCTACCCAGCGACATGACTTGCTGAAGGGGAATGTGATGGCTACAAAAGAGGACTTGAAGACAGCAAAAAGGAAAGCCTTGAGGTCTGCCACAGACAAAGGAGGGTTCTTCTCCCTACTATTGTCAAATAAAAAAAAAGTATCCAGTTTTGCAGAGGAGTCCATGGAGATGGCTGTTATGTATTTGTGAATTTATTTATCTTTGCTCCTGGATGACCTGCATGACGTACTAGGTGTGGCCCCTATGTGGGTATTGAGGTGCCCGGGTGCAGCCCCCCTTTTCCACTCACCCACTAACCTACCCCGGCCTCTGTTGTTTCAAGCAGGTGGCACTGACATAGTAAACAGACTATGCACTTGTCTTCAGATGTGATTAGTATGATTCCTCCTGTCGGACTACTCCCCTTCCCATTCCTCCCTCTCCAGCCTCGTGAAATGTTGGGCTCTTTTTTTTAGAGCTCGGAAGGCTTGTTGATCTGGTATCAGTCCAGAATGATTTGGGCACCTCTCTGTTGTGGACCCAGTAGAGTTCAGAGCTATAGGAATGCCTTTATTTTTATGTTCATTTATTTTTTCATTTTATTTTTATTTATATGTGTTTTTTTTTCTCTCTATCTCTCTCCTTGTTTATGTGATGGCAGGTAGTCAGATGAGCATCCCTTCATGGCCTGCCTTGTACAGATTTATATTATTCACACCAGTGATGTACAACTGATGTAAAGGAAATGAAATACCCATTTACAGCAAACTGTCAGTATCTACTGCATGAATGTAATAAATTTATTGTCTATCCTAGGGAGTACGATCCTTTTTATTTAGGTATGGACACCCCCTATCAGTGTATATCTCCCGGGAAAGAGAGTTTGATACATAGGTGATGTAGATAGTGTACAGTTTTTAAGGAGTTAAGTCATTCTGTTGTTGTGTTACTTGTGTAAAAATGTGAGCGGTTTATAAGGTGGCTGGCTGGTTGGTTGAGAACAGCTGACCTAGCACAGAGAAAAATATCTTATTTATAAAAGGTTGCTAGTGTAGTATGAGTGTCACATATTGCCTTGATGGAGTAAAATATGCCAAAGCGAGAGAAGTGAGAACATGGAAACAAACTTCATGGAACGGCTACATAAGAGTTTTATGTCTTTAGCGATTTATGTTAACGGCAAATCCACTATTTTTTTGCAATAGCCTTTTATATAAATTCTTTGAAGTGATGTGAAATAACATATAAGTAATGAATGAGCTTAATTTTCTTCTGAGTTTTACCCAAATCCTACATTCTTGTCGTGAAAAAGAAAATTTATTTTCATGGTGAACATTGGAGCATTTGGAGAAAGAGAATCCCTTTGTAGAACCATGAAGCTTGTCCAGGGTTACAGAGGGGTGTGGAGGACAAGGCTTGGAAGAGCAAACAGTCTGGTGTCACACATCACACAGACCCCCCCCAAGGATATGTGCGTGGGATAACAAGCAAAAGCCAAGGAATACGCACATTTGGTTGCACCACCGTGACATTTTTAGCCTTAGTTGTAGCTCCCTCCATTTGCCTCTCATGTACCACTTTTCTTTTCCTTTCTATTCTCCCTTCCCCCCCTTGATGAGAGTGGAAGTTTGAAGCATAATGGGATACGAGGAAGACTGATAGTTGCTGATTCCTGGTGGCAATTACGAATCACTTACACTGCCTCCTCACACTTCGTCATTACTCCCAGTCACACTGAATCTGGGTTCACAATTTCCAGTTCCTTGTTTACAAAAGTTTTGATCGCCTACCATCATACAGTATCGGGTACCATACATCTGGTGACCATTTCTAAAGAAACGGCATCGTGATTGCTTCGAGGAAGACAGTACTGGGTTTGTCAATTTGCTCCTTGGTTGACTGCTATGGATGGTTTCCCACAGGTCCTCAGTTGCCTCATTGGAATCTGCTCACAAGAACACAGTTGCTATCTGATGGTCCAGGATTCAGGTTTAATATCCACACTATTGTAATATTTTCTTTTCCTGCCTAGAGATGTAATTTTTTTTATCACTATATAATTGTAACTATCTTTGTAGTCTATTTACACATCATCTCACCAACCAAGTATTAGTTTGTTTGAAGCTTTTTTATTTTTTATTTTCTTTCTTCCATACTATTTTGTACATTTTCATATATGATTTGATTTTAGATTTGTGTAAATTGTAGTAAGATTTAATAAATCACATGGTTGCTTGTAAAGAGATATTTTACATTTTATGTACTTGAAAGCATTAATCTAAATTTCATCTCTGTGTTATGCATAGAAGAGTACTATTTACTTTTGTAATGAAATCTATTGGTAAGTTGGACGAAAAATGCCGAGACCCGTGCAAGTAGACTGTAACTAGTCAGATTAGAAAAATGAAGACATCTCTCACTCACTCTAGTGTTCATTTTGTCAGAGGTTAGGCCACACCCAAATCTTTTAATACAAACTAAGGTGTATCATCTACAAAGGGAATAATTTTATAAAATGTACTACTCACTTGTGTTTCTTATTTATTCCCAGGCTGCTGCCATAAATCATGTCTTCAACCACTTTTGGTTGTACAATAAAATTCCAACAAAATGGGGAAGAGCCCACTTAATACCCATGTTGAAACCAAATATACCACTTGAAAACCCTACATCCTACAAACCAATCTCGCCACTAACCACCATATCGAAGCTGTTAGAAAGATGAGTAGCAGAAAGAAATGCAACAAAGGTATCCTCTCCAAGCCAACATGGATTCAAGGGACTTTCCATTAGCACACAGCTCCCAAACCTCACTTAATCCCTTCCACACAATGATGCCTATGTAGGCATCATGAGGTGCCAGTGCTGGTATCAGCATTGTGTCAATTTTGTAGTTGTTGCAGTGACCCTCATATTAGGTGAATTGGTCTGATCATATTTTCTGTGGTCATCCAGATTGAAAGAATGAGTAATACAGCTATGACTATTTTATGTGAGCATTGTGATGCATCATCGTACATCAGGTGCATGGATTCGACAAGAAACCTCCAGAAAGAATGGTTGCAGTAGTTATAGATGTAGCCAATGTATTGATAAAGTTCACAGATATATATCATAAAAGATCCTTAAGACAAATATTCACAATGACAAAACTGTTAACTTCTTAGCTGGTAGTGCAGAATAACCCAAAGTTACTAAACTTGATGACATAAAGACTACAGTGGCATCTTCCAAGAAGCAATAATCTATCTTTTTGACTTCTTCACAAGTGATTTCCCAGCATCAGGTCCTGAATATACCAAACTACTTGCCTAAGCAGGTAACCTGATGGTGATAAACCAGCACAGCAACCACAAGGTAACAGTTAAGAACACCCAAACTAAAGACAAATACTTTGACTAACTAGAACAATGACTTGGACATAACAGAATGGAAACCTCACCCTAGAAATCATTAGCAACATAGCTCACTTGAGACAACAATAAGTGAATGAATGGAGGGGGGGTGGATGAAACCAAAGAACCAAAAATTCTAGGCTGGATTGAATACTCATGTGATCTTCAGCCCACATCAAAGATCTGACTGAAAACGAACCTATTAAGATCAATTGCAAGCACAGGCTTTGGATAATAGGACACTAATTACCATCTACAAACAATTTATAAGAACCACACTCAACTATGTTTCCAATGGTTCCCCTAGAAGGTGAGAAATGTGTGCCAATGAGCATGGGAAATAAGAGAGAGAGAGGCATGTATTAAAGTTTGTTTGGCAGAATGGCTCGAGACATATGACACCCCCTGAGCAAACTACTTGGAGCACAAGGCCTATGGCATGCTTCTGTTTAGGACATCATTTAGTTAAAGACTGTACCAGCACAGAATTAAACTACTCTAGATACAACCATCACACAGAGGTCACTGAGCACCTTATCCTACACTGCTGTACACTAATTATCCCTAGACAACAAGGTATTTCTTCATGAGTTACCTATGGGCCTGTCTGATGGTTGTTGTCAATTACCTGAGAACCATGTGTCTCCTGCAAGAGGGAACTGGGACAACAGAATGATTAATCCCTTCAGGTTTGAGTCATGATTATCTTAAATCCAAACAGTTATCACCCAGTTATACTTACAAACTGTCTTTAAGATCCTAGAAGAAAATGTCTTGTTTTAACTTCCATGGCAACTAGAATGCTACTTCTTGTATCCTACCTACAAACAAGGTAGCTCAAAAGGCGGCATCCACCCTTTCAATGCCTCCTCAATTGCCAGTAACATACTATTACCCATTTCTTTTATCAATACTAAACGCGTAATAAGGTTAATGGGAGCAACACTCGACAAGTCATCTAAAAACAATCCATGGGCCATGGCTGTCTTCACATCTACACAATTGTTTTGAAACGGCACCAAAGAACGAAGACATTGCCATCTCATGACAAGAAACTACCCTCCCATTTGCCACAATTTCTGAGCCTGGTTTTTGACAACAGCCTCACCTAGACTCCCCTCTTCAAACAAATAAAAACATTCTGCCTCTGAACTTATGGTCTTTTGAAACTACTATCCCACACGAGATGGGGAGCAGGTAAACAATCACGGAACTTATATCAGGACTTCATACAGAGCAAATGACTGGATGTCAAGCCTACTCCCCTGCTACACCCACAGCCCTCTGAATACTAGAACCTATGTGCTCCCTTGGCCCACACCTCAGCAGTCATCATCATCATTGGGAGCACATCCCAAGGAGTGCATAGTTTCACTCGCACACCATCACCAGTCCCCATTATCTCTGAGGAAGCTCCCATGCTGCTACCCTTCCCATCTAAGCAGGTTTGATCAATGCCAAAGCCATGAGTTCTGTGGGTGTTCCCTTCATCTCCAAGATTTGTCTCTAAAGGAGACAACCATACGAGTGTGACCAACATCAGGGAAACATGCCACATATTCATACAGTACTGTATAGCAAGAGTTTACATTCACAAATTATGATGGCAACAGGCCTAAGACTGACCCTAGCAAGACCAGGAGTACAAGTGACTAAGCTTTGGATCTTAGTCCTCCTTCATAAATATTGACTATGCCACGTACTTTGGTTTAGTGTGACGTGACCCACTCATGCACTACACTACCAAGGTGTGCAAATCTTTCCAAAACATCAATGTCCTCAACTACATGCATACACAGACTGAACTGTGTCATCCAGTAAGTCCCCAAATGCCTGGACCTTGGTCTTGGTCTAGGAGACCTGGAGGCTGAGCGGTCACCTCTTCCTGTACAGTGACTTGATGGCAGCAACCAGAATCAAAACTCCACAAGAAGGACAGTATCATCAGCAAAGACAAAGTCAGTGACCTTAGTGTTGCCAATAGATGTTCTGCAAGAAGTCAACAAGTCTGTCCAATACCCAGTCCATGTAGGTTTTCAAAAGTGATGTGGGTGAGGACACATCCTTGTCTCTCTCCTGAATCAACAGGAAAGAATCTTGACATGCATCCTCTATACTTAACAGCACTATGTCCCAGAGTATAACCCAGACATCAAGTCAATAATCTTCATAGGAATCCCACAGATTCACAAAAGATCCCAGAACACTCTATACATCAAAATGCCCTTCCCCCTTGTAAGGGATGAACAGCTAAGACATACACCAACCTTTCACCCATCCAACACCCATTTGTTGTCCTTTTTATCTTTGCTCCTTTGGATGAAGGGCCACCTGCCCACAGCCTGGGTCAGTAGCAATCCAGCATCCCCACACCAAGCCTGTGCTCACCCCACAAGGGGAAGGGGCTAGAAAATATGTCCAAAACATGGTCTTCCTACACCTAACCATACTGGAGAGCTGCCTCTAGCATGGTCACCCATAATGCTACAAGAATACTTACAATAATAACAAAACAGCAAAAGCACAGGAGCAACAGGCTTCACATAACCAAAGTCCCTCTATTGCACTCCCGCCCCACCCTGTAGCACTTACCAGTGAGCAAAGCGAAGGGGCCCATCCTCGAACTCAAGAATGATCTACAATGGTGACACTAGAACAACTATCTACCTTCTCCACAGAGGGTAATATCCACCACCATTGGCATCATCAGCATACCTAAGTATCACAACTGCAACTCTGATCCCACAAAGAGATGTTGCATTCCCGAACCTACGCAGCTCTTCTAATCAATTTGACCCTGTTAGAAGTAGTCCTCATTTCTCTCCTCACTTCCCTCCTCACCTCATCACTCCCGTCCTAACCTCTTCTCTGCCCACGACATTTGACCTCCGAGGCCTCCCAAGGAAATCCCTCGTGGGGCCCCAGAATGACTAACCAGCGCTAGGGTCTACCATGTGACCACCACAAAACCCCTTTGAAGAAAAATCGGCCAGCCATGACTAACCACACCTCGACCAGCCACGTGATGAACAACTGGATCCATTGAGGAAAACACAACCTCTGTCTTTGTGAGTCACCGGTGTCAGAGCGTTTCGCCTCTGACTTCTCCATGCAGCACACATGACCTCACACCAATTAGGAACACAGGTCATGACGGACGCCGAAGATTCAGATACCCTCGAAGAAGCATACATGAGCATAGCTCGCTGCTCCTCGTTTCTCGTTTCCTTCCCACCCCCCACTCCCTTTTACTCCCTCGCAAGCAGATCGCCCAGGGACACGACGTGAAACACAGTCATCACCTCCCTCACCGTCTCGTTCCCCTCTTCCCACTGGAGCCCAACATTTCATTGCTAAATAAAACCAACTCTACCTCCACTAGAGTTTGCCTTCAGTCAGCCTAACTGGCTGCCCAACGTGGGGCAGACTACCAGTCTAACAGACCCCTACGAAGATAAAGTGGACCTGGATTTGGATTATCCAAGATTTTTGGATCTGAAATCTATCAGCAATAACTCCATAACAAGGAAATGTACAATGGAAGTATACAACAAATTTGAAAACCAATGTGTGACCCCCCTTATATGTGATACCAAGAAGACAATCTTACAATATATCTAGAATCAAGTACATTATGACAGTCAAAACCCTAACAGCCCTGCCAGGCACCCCAGTCCAAACAATACCATATAGAACTTTTAAGCCCAGTATAAGAGTAGTCTGCATGCCGCCTCTACGATATCACACAGAGGAAAAAGTAATGGAAAGAATAGTGAGATGACCAAGAGTAATAAATGTGTGCCAAGTTCAGAAAACCATTAACTGTTCAAAAGCAATACCTCAACCTTAAAAGTGACCTTCAACCAACCACAACCTCCAATTGATTTGACTGTAAATTATTCAAGATATGAATTAGAGAAATGCTATCCACACCCACATTAATTGCTGTTTCAACTGCAAACACTTTGGACATGCTAGACAGACAACTGCAAGCAGGACGACCCCGCATTTCCCTCAGACTGCACAGTATACCAATATGAGAAGACAGTCTTCTGTGTCAGACTCAGAACACACCAGTCCCAGAGAATCCCTAAAATAAGCTCAATTTAGGATCATCAGACCAGGCGTCACACATGCAGATTTACAAAAATTCATTAGATGAACTCCTCTCATGAGTCTACTCAACTAGAACTGGCTGACCTGGCTCAACCCAACCTGTAGTATAAATGCATGCCTCAGCTGCATGTAAGGTAGCTGTAACTTACTAAAGGACTCGTTAACCCCTATTGTCTCTGTAGCCTACATCTCCTACACTCTAATGCCAGAGGGCACCTACTCCAAGACAAGGAATTGGGAATTATCACAAGGTCACATGAAATCCTCTTCCCCCTCCGAGTTATCAGCAACTAGAACGACCTGAATGATGAAGATGTACCAATTCTGAGTGTCACTTCCTTTGAGGGCCGTTAGTGACATTATTGCAAGACTTAAAATATATATACAAATCACCAATTTACACAGCATACAGTACATGTGCACCCAAGACAAACACCTCTGTGTACCTCAGGCACTATAACCTGCTGCCCTTATTCTTCAATGATTAATGTGATATTTCATATTTTCATTCTGTTCTTAATGCTGTCACAATTAAATTGTATGTAGTCCTACGCAACTAAGCCCTTGATGGATAGCGGAAACTAAATCATGAAGATTATCTCCACGTCCAAACAGCAACCAGGATTGCTGATAAGCTTTCTTTTTCATACAATCGTGTAAATTGTCACGGTGCGCATTATAAGGATCTATCCAGAAATTTTGAGTAATTGTTTAGAATTTTGAATGAAAAATGACTATGAAGTAGTTTCAATAAATGACAGTTATTATATGTCAAAAACATACGACATCCCAGACCATTTGATAGCACTGTAGCGGCTTCTTACAAATGTAAACAAACAGACTAACAAGTTGCTCCGTTTCGAGGGAAGAAGTGGGACTGAGGTCCACTACAAACGTTGAAAATGGCTTATCCTTCGAGCCATAAGACTGTGTTTGTCCTTGACCACTCATCAAATTTATCCTCCATGTCAGGGGTCAAGTTAGAAATGGACAGTTTCAACAAGAACAGGAACAACCAGCCCCTGAACCTCATTCCGCTTCAGCCTGTCATGAAAAGTTTATGGACGTGTGCAGTTGAAGCGGTCACAGAATACTGCAGGTAATCAACATAATCAGCCATATTGGTAGAATTTTGTAATAAGATTTCATGGTTGTGATTCAATTTGTACTTGCTAATTGAAAAAAGTCAGATATTTAAAAACATGGGTAGTGTAACTGTAAAGTTGTTATAGTTTGTCGTATTCTTATTGTTTACCTGAACTTGTTAGCTGGACTCATCAGTAGATTCTCCTGTCAAATTAATGATTAATACTGATAAAGTTATAAAAGTATATAATCGGTAAAATTCCAGAATCATTCAAGCACAGATATTTAACATGAAGTTTACATTGTCCAATAGGTCCTAATCTATCCTAACCTAACCTAATGAAATTATTCCATAAAAAATATATTTTTAGAATGAATAAACGAAATAAATGAAAAATGTGTTTACATGATACTGGAATAATACCTCATAATCTTATAGAATTATATTATCTTGTGAAGAAAATATAGTTTCCTATTTGTGACAAAATATGAACAATTTGATGTGAAAGCTATATTGGAGGCGGCAGAATGGAGAGCAAGATCATCAAAAGGAACTTTGTAAAAACATAGTGGCTTTAGGGCTATATAACTTCTTTGAACATGCATATTTACTAATTTGTGGCTTTGTAGTAATCTACAATAGCTGCATAATTTGTACATACATATATATACCAAGGCTTTTTCCCCCTTACAAGGGAGGTAGCCAAAAAGGAAAAGGCAAAAATCATTCCCACCCATTCCATCCCTGAATACACTCCACACCCCTCCACCCTCCCTCTCATCTTGGCACCTCCCGGATGACGGGTCATCCCTGCACCTTGTCCACTGCCCTAGACACAAGACACAGCACATCCACAGCAGGGCCACTTCATTAAATCAGTGACCCCCCCCCCCCTCTCCATTCCCCCATGCATAAAATGAGAAGACAGGGAGAAATTCCCTTCGGGCTGTGTCAAATTTTGCTCACACATACTGCCTCACCCCCCACCCATTCCACCTCATGCATCACATCATCATCCATATACAACCATTCTCCATTCACCCCTGTCTTCTGTCCTCTCCCGTCCTTCCTCAACAGACATTCCCCTCTTCCCCAAAACCCCCTTCACCCCATCCATCCACCTCATCCTAGGATGTCCCCTCCTGTTCACTCCCTCCACATCTGCTTTCTATACCTCTTTTACTTGTCTTTCTTCACTTATTCTTTCCATGTGTCCAAACCATCCTAATACTCTTTCATCAACCCTATCTTCCAACTCCCTTTCCACCCCTTTCTTCTCCTCACCTCCTCATTTCTCACTCTATCTAGCCTAGTAGCCCCCATCATACTTCTCAGACACCTCATCTCAAACACATTCAAACTCCTTCTCTCTTCCTGTCTTATGTTCCATGTTTCTGCCCCATACAGTGCTGTTGGCACAATCACTCCTTCATACAGTCTCCTCTTAGCATCCATTCCCAAATGCCTATTCCTCATTACACTTTTTAATCCCCCAAGGCATTTACTCACTTCTCTCAATCTACATTCTACCTCCACCTTCACTCCACCTTTTCCTGCCACATTTGCACCCAAGTATCTAAAACTATCCACCTCCTCCAGTCGCTCTCCCTTAATGCTCACTTCCAGTCTACTGCCACTTTCACCCCGTGTATATCTCATCACCTTACTTTACCCACATTTATCTTCAGCTTTCTTCTATCACACACTCTCCCAAACTCTGTCACCAACTTCCTCAATCCCTCCTCCGATCCTGCCACAAGCGCAGTGTTGTCCGCAAAGAACAGCTGGCTCACCTTCCACTTTTCTCCATTTTCTTTAACCATCTCCAATCCCTGACCCACCACCCTTGCATTTACCTCTCGCACTACCCCATCCATGTATAAGTTGAACAGCCAGGGCGACATAACGCATCCTTGACGAAGTCCCACCTTTACCTCGAACCATTCACTCTCTCCATTTCTAATCCTGACACAAGCTCTACTACTCTCATAAAAACTCTTGACAGCTCCTAGAAGCTTTACTCCTATCCTGTATATCCACAAAACCTCCCACAGTGCCTTTCTGTCTACCCTATCATAAGCCTTTTCCAGATCCATAAAAGCCCAAGCATAATTTGTATGTAAGAATATAAAACATTTCCTCAGGTACTGATTGTCATAGAAAACACCTGGAAGAGGTGTGTGCAAGTCCAGCTAATTTTGCTCGCTTGAAGGGAACTCGATTGTAGCCATGGCACTAGGTGGCATTAGCTATGAAAATTAATTATGGTTATTCAACATTTCTCTATCTTAGTAGTTGTATTTTTGAGTCTTTCCCAACTAGATCTTATCAGTTGATTTTTACTTTTCCACATACAAGACATGCAGACAAGGGCAAGGACCATATAGAGTATGTACTGTAGGGGTGATTTGGTACAGGTCTTCAAAATTCTCAAGGGAATTGACAACAAAAGTGCAAAATTTTCACACTGAATGCAAATCAGACAAGAAATAATGGTCTCTGTTAGGAAGTAAATTTGATTTGGAAATGGGTAGAAACAACTTCAACAGCCACATAGTAAATGAATGGAATAAACTTCCCATAGAGGCAATGCAATGTAGCACAGTTCAAAGTTTTAAGATGTTTAGATAAACACCTAAGGAATATGCTGTAATGCCTACCATCTATTTTATTTATTTATTATTATTTATTTATTTATTTATGAATTGAAAATAGAGGTGTGGAAGGCAGAGGTAGAAATAGTGAACATGAGGGAATGACCAAGGATGTGACGGATGGATGGCTGGGGTAAAAGGGGCATTGGGAAAGAGGGGAATGTCTGTTGAGTAAGGAAGGAAGAAGATGGAAGATAGGGGTGAGTGGAGAATGGTTGTGTATGGATGATGCTGTGATGCATGGAAGGGGGTGGGTGGGGATGGGGGGTGAGTGAGTATGTTTGAAAAAATAATTTGACACAGCCTGAAGGGATTTCTCCAAGTCTTCTCTTTTTCTGCATGAGGGGGACAGAGAGGGGGGTTGTCAATTTAATGAAGCAGCCTTGCTGTGGATGTGCTGTGTCTTGCTGCATTGTTTCTGAACCATGGCAATTAGCAAGATGCAGGGATGACCCATCATCCAGGAGGAGGTAAGAAAAGAGGGAGGGAGGGGTGGTGGATGGGAGTGGAGTATGTGGGGATGAAATGGGTGGGAGTGGATTTATGCCTTTGACTTTGGCTAACTCCCTTGTAAGGGAGGAAAAGCCCTTGGTATGTATGTATGTATTTATTATTACTTATGTTTATCTTTTATTATAATTATTATAAGATTTTATTAATTATCTGTTTTTTATTATTATTTATCATCATCTATTTATTTAATTTATTTATTTTATTAATATATATTTTTTTATCACATCCAACTTAGTTACGGACCAAAAAGTCTCCTGTGAGCATGCTCCTCCTTTGTGTTCTAGTCACCCTCCACTTTGGCATCCAAAAGGTGCTTCCATTCTACTTTTCTTATCAGATGCTTTGTATTTTGTCATAAACATTAGGGTTATTATTTGTTTGACATGATTTTCTATTGAAAGTAATTACTTAAGAGAAATAAGCCATCTAAAAAAAAAAATAAATAAATAAATAAAAGTGAAAATTCTTGCAAGGGAGACAAGAAGAGATTAGATAATCATTATTATTATTATTATTTTTTTTTTTTCTAATTCAAACATTGTGGCTGTTTGAACATTTGGTTATAAGCTTCATTGATCCATATCTGAGTAACAAATAAGATATTTAATCCTATTTTTTATTATTATTTTGATTTTTATTATTATTAGTAGTAGTAGTAGTAGTATTTTAGTTTATTTTATTTTTTTCATATGTCTATTTTTATATTTTAAAGATGTGTCCCTATTCAGTCATAAAAAATGTTGCTTGACTCAGGTCAATTGGGTGTTAGATCATGCATTTTATGCAGTATTTATGTGTGGATAAGAATTTTTAAACCTATGTTTTGAAGTGCTTGGTTGTAAATTACTGAATGGTGTTTTTATTTCCTTTACTTGCAGGATTGTTTGGGACATATTTCCTGGAACTCGACTTATTCGGTTTGTATCATATGACAAGTCAGTTCACAAACTTGGATCTTGGAATCTTGAGGATCAAAGCATCAACAACCTTACTGCTTCCTTCATGACCCTAAACCCCATTAAAGTTGCCAGTGGTGGTAAGAACGATGTGCTCAAAGGCTTGCGGGCTGCTATTGAGGTTCTAACAGAACCTTCTGCTGTACAGCATGAGAAGAGGACTGCTCTCACAGAAACTGCAACTAAAGTTTTGAACAGAGGTAGGATCATTTTGATTTCCAGATTTGATGATGAAGATGAGGTTAGCAGAATTAAAGACAAGTTTCATGAAATATTGACTCAGATGAACAAGAATGCAGCTTCCACAGATAACTTGATGGCCATAAACCATTGTGACTTGGTGCTACTAAACATATGGCCTCTGGATGTGACGTGTCCCTTACCTGGCAGAGTGCGACATGACATCTCTACCATCATGTCATCAGAATTATACAATGCTCACTGTGGTCAAAGCCTTGCATCCAAACTCTGCAATATGGTTTTAAGACATTATGATCTTGCTTCAACTACGGTCACTGGTATTCCCATGAAGGAAGAACAAAATGCAAGTTCATCGGCTAACTATGATGTAGAGTTGTTTCATCCTGCTGCGGCACATGCAGCAATCCTCCGTGGTATTCCATCTGAAACGGCTCACTTAAAGACAACGCGCGAAGGGACAGATTATGAGACAGTCACATTGAAGTGGTGTACACCCAGGAGTAATACAAGCCTTGAACTTCAGCATTGCTCCTCTGCTTATCGTATTACATCTGTGGATGTCAACAGTCGTCCTTCCTCTTGTTTGACCAATTTCTTGCTTAATGGTCGCTGGGTCATGTTAGAAATGCCCCGCAAGTCTGGTAGTAAAGTAATATCTCACATGCTAGCTTGTCATGGAGGTGATATATTTATACACACCTTGTATATTGCTCGTAGTATTCTGGAGGACCCACCGTCCATAAGTGAAGGATGTGGGGGTCGTGTCACAGATTATAGGATTCCAGATTTTGGTGAACTCATTAAAGCCAACAGACTTGCTCCCTCTCCTCATCATAATCTTGAGGAAGGAGAGGAAGGATCAAATCCCCTGGAGCAGGCTCGTAAGCAGTTGTCGAGACACAACAAGTATTGGCCTATCACCTTGTCAGCAACCTCCCTATTTAATCTAGGACCACAAATAGAACCTCTTGGGACACTTATGCTCAAGGAAACATTGACAGAAAATGAGGTTGTTGAATGTAAACAAGTTATCATGTGTTTGATGAACATGGAAGCACGTGGTGAACCTTTGCCATTACCCATGACAGGACAACGAGGCAAGGGTATGAAGAGGGAAGACCAGTATAGAGCAGTGTGGACAGAGATGGAACAATTCCTCCGACTGTACCTCCTTTCTCCTGAACACGAAAAAGTTTTGGAATGTTTTCTAGACTGCCATAATAAAAGTGCACCTCCTGAGTACAAACATGATGATAAGGTGGACATTGATCAAGCTCTCAAGGAATTAGATAATTACAATTACATGACAGAACAGGAAAAGGCAGAATTCAACCTGGGAGGAGGGACTAAGCATACGCCATCAGATCTTGCTGTACCTGATGCCAAGAGAAGGAAAACGGTTCCACCGCCACTTAATCCAATGGGAAGGGCTAACACTAACCTCTTAGCACTATGGGAGAACAAAGTCACCTCAGAGCAGTCCAAAAGGTGCATGGAGTTTCAGGGAAGAATGAAGAGTGAGAACAATTGTACAAAACTGTATGTCAATTTCTATAAAGAGAAAGAGAAAGAACAAGAAAATGTAACAAGAAAGAAATCTTCAGCACAGTAGTAGTCTTATGAGTAGAAATTAAGAAATTTTATATATTCTAGTTTATAATGAGGAATTCATTAAAGTATCTTTATACAAAATTATTTTTTATTCCAAACTCAATTCCTTAGAAAATTAATTTCAGTTTACTATTCTGCTGTGAAGAAAAAGTGTTTTTCACTCGGAGCTAGAAGATAGATGGTAGTGTGAAGCCCCATACAGGGTACTGACTATATGATTTTTATGGAGTTGAAACCAGTACATGATCCAATGCATGCAAACTAAGTAAATGGGGGCACTGGAAAACTAGTTTGAGTAAATTTATTTAGTGTATGGGTTGTGAATTTATGGAATGCACTTCCTGAGGATGTTGTCACTGCCCCAACTATTAGCAAATTTACAGCAAGACTCCATCAGTGACCCTGGGCAATTAAGTAGTGAACAAGCAAAGCAGTTATTGTGAAAATAGATGTGTGACAAAGGAGATATCATATACAATACTCATCAAAAGTATGGAGGGGCATATTTATGACAAAAATAGGAAGGCATTTTTTGAGGTGAAATTATAAAGATAGAATATATCTGGCAACCCCCTGCTGCCACACTGGGCCAACAGAGTGGAATGTAAGGGAGAACCCAGCCAGTCCCTCTCACACTGCCATGGGAAGAACATTTACAAGTAACCCCCTTCTCTTCAGGACCTTGCCTTTTTTCACACTGGTTTTCTTCATTTCCCTAGAGTGTGTATCATTACCATGGCTCCTACAAAGGAATTAGCTAAAGGTATAACTGCCCAAGTCAATGGACTAAGTAAGGCAAGCCATGGAACTAAAGAAATCAGTGAAATGTTGAGGGTGGCCAAGTCCAAAATCAAGAGATACATTGTGTGATTACAAGAGGGAGGGCTGGATGTACTATCCCAGAAATCTATGATAAGGCATCCTAAAAAGATTTCTCCAAGGGTTTTGAACATCATAAAGCATACTTTAGAGTCATACCCATTATAGAAGTCTTCTTAGGACTGCCTGTACCAGGTTACTGGAATGATATCTCCAGCTCTCCTCCCTCCCGAAATCTCACCACGTATCTCTTGAATTTGGACTTGGCCACATTCATCATTTCACTTTTTACTTTAGTTCCATGGCTTGCTTTCTTTAGTCCATTGACTTGGGCAGTTATATCTTTAGTTAATTCCTTAAATTGTAATATGTAAGCTTTATACTTTAGAGGCTTTTTTGGCATCCCCATGGACCAAAATCCTCTGATTGTGGACCAGAGTCTGTGATTTAAGACTAATTTCCACTCAAAAAAGAACACTGATCACTTTTAACTTCTGCCTTCCCTCCTGTCTACTAACCTGAAATCTCTTCTTTACCATCTCTATGATTAAACCTGTATAGCACAATATTATCCCCAAGGATAGTAACTGGTCGTTAACATTAAGAGGATAAAATAGTTTTCAGGTCTTTCATTATTAGAATCTTACCTAGATATCTGCAAGATAGAAATTCAATAAAGATAAATTATACATCTACAGTAACATGAAACACTTACATGAGCCCATAAGTTTAATATGAAATC
Organism: Oratosquilla oratoria; assembly: GCF_046742065.1. Lineage (NCBI taxonomy): Eukaryota > Metazoa > Arthropoda > Malacostraca > Stomatopoda > Squillidae > Oratosquilla > Oratosquilla oratoria. The sequence goes on along the minus strand of NC_134797.1, from coordinate 20,571,460 downwards.
AATCAATCTGTTGCCTCCAGTGTCTCTTGCAAAAGAACTGTGACCTTCAGGTAACTGACAACAGCCTCCAAGTGGGACCATAAGTCACCTATGGAAGATATATTGTGTTGTTGTCTAGGTATTGTTAATGTGGAGCATTGCAGCATGAAGTGGTCCGTGGTCTTTGTGATGGTTTCATCTAAGGCAGTTTCAATTTGTAGCCAGGCCTATTCTATGTGGGTATTGTTTTAATGCTGGATGGTGTCTTGATCATAAATGTGCCAGTGTGATTCTTATCAGGTGTGGGAGGACTTTTTCCTGTGAGGTTTATGTCTAGGGGTCATTGTTGGAGTGTTCAGTATGATTGTCTGTCTTGAAGGGCTTGTTTAGTAACCTGAGTGAGTGCAGTTATCGTCTGGTATTTGCAAGGGTTAGGTTCCAAGACCCCACGTGAAGTGCAAAAAATTGCAGATAGTGGACTAGCCTCTTAAAAATAACTTGAATACCCTTTTTCATGGTACAAACCTTGTTTTAACGCTTTTAATCTTTTTATAGATAAATAAATGTTAATACTTCATTTCTGAGTATTTATTTTGTAAATATGATAATAAATTTGAATAGAATTATAGTAGAATAGTCTTCTTTATCAATTGAATCATGCTTTCATTAATGCCAAAATGATGGCCAACAGCAACATTACTTTGTCCTTCCTTCAGTATGTCCAGGACCTTGAATTTCTCCTGTAGCGTCGTCACCTTTGCACACTTAGGTATGCTTGCAGAAACACTAGAAGATGCAGGGCATTTGCAAAAAATCACAAATTTCACACACATAGAAAGCAAACAGTCGTGGCAGATACATATGAATAACTGGCAGGAATGTGAGGATGGTACAGTAGCCAATGGGTGCAAATACTAAATTAATTTTGTGCCCCAATCGGCTACTCTCACATATATGTATATTCATATATATATATATTTATATACATATGCTCCTCAACTTACGTTTTAGTTACGTTCTGAACGGCCAAACGTAAGTTGAAAATTAACGTAAGTTGTTACTGTACTATACATCCGTAAATTCTATTACCGTATCTTATAAAACACCCCTAAATCATTAATTATACACATAACATTGTAAAATAATAACATTAATTTCAAATGAATTAAATTCAAGCAACATAGATTAAGATGGTGGAGGAGGAGGAGGAGGAGGCAAGGCACGTTCAGTCTGTCGTTTGTGCCATGTAAACAATGGACGCAGCATCATGTGTAAGTATCATTTGAACTACGGAGAGCGCGCTAAACTAAAAAAATCACTAAAAAAAAAATTTTTTACAATTTTTTTTTACAGTCAGTTCAAACGTAAAATCGAAAAAATGTAAAACGAATAAACGTAAGTAGAGGAGCGTCTGTATATATATACATATATATATATGTGCGTATATGTGTATGTTTTGTGGTGTGAGCAATGCCACTGTTGATTTCTAGGGTGAAACTTCCATTCTGTTATTTTTGAGTGATTATTCTAACTTATTCAGTTAGGTTTGGGTGTTCTTTACTGTTATTTTGTCTTTACTCTGCTGGGTCATTATTGTCAGGTCATTTAGTGTTGGTTTAGGAGTTAGGAGATAACTCTTGAAGAGATTGAACAGTAATGGTGAAAGTATTGCACCCTGAAGGACTCCATTGTATAGCCTTTTTCCTCCAGAGATTTGGTCATTGTGGGTTACTTTGCACTGTCTCCCTGCCATAAAGTTGGTTAACCACTTTTTGTCATTGTGATAAACGTCTGCCTCTGATCTTTTCTGTATAGCATATGTCTGGAAACCTCATCAAAAGCCTTGTGTCTATGGCTACCATAACTTCTTTTTGATGGGTCTTTTTTAGTGAATCCTTCCAACACTTTTGTGAACAGTGCTGGTATAATGGCCTTCCATGAAAACATGTTGGTTGGGGTAGGTAGGTATTTCTAATTAGGTTCTTGCTGTTATCAGCCCTTTCCATTAGTTCAAATATTGTGGATAGAAGTGAGATTGACCTGTTTGGTGCAGTGGTTTTCAGGTAGCTTATTTGGTTTCAAGATTGGGATTATGTAAGCAAATTATTAGGATTTTGTAGTGTAAACAGAAATAGTGGAAAATATAAATTAAGGCTCGAGTTTATATTTGGCCAAGGTACTGTATATGAAATCTTGTGAAGGGCTTCAGCTATGGTATTTTTTAATTTCTTCATGGCCCCTTCTATATATATATATATATATATATATATCTCTTCTCTATAAAATTATATGAAATACTTAAACTAAAGTTAAAATTGTACCTCAGATATATTGTGAATCAAACATTTTCATTGCAAGATACCACCCAAGTTTCCTCTGGATCATGCCGCACTTATCATCTCAAGTACATATGAAATCATAAAAAAATAAGATAAAACATATTAAGTAAGAGTAAGACAGTATATCAGACATACATTTAGAAATGCAAGAATTCCAGGCAGCCACAAAAATGACCAATTAGGCTATGTGCAGTGCACAATACTTACAGTTGAAGAAGAAAAACTCATCACACTTTTTTAACCTTGCTTGTGCTACTCTCTACACACAACACAATTTTCAAGGCCATCACTTCACAACACCACTCATAACTTCTCATAACCCGTACTGGATGGATCCAGTCACAAACATCCACAACACACACTACTCTCTTTGTGTGAGACAAGAAAAAACAGAGAACATGGAAAGAAGCTGAAAAGTACATGGTATTTGAAGAATATTAAGAAATAATTTTCCATACAGATGCAAAGATTCATGAAGAGGCACGGATGAAGAAATGGTACAGTCAGACAACTTACCAGGTAAGCTAATTTAAAGCTAAATTTGACCAATGAAACCACTCTAACAGGACCCCATGAGCATAGCTTTTAGTGTGTATAATTCAAATAAGTAACTACAACTGTGTTAGGCTGGTTGAAGGCAAACTCTGATGGAGAGAATTTGTTTATTTAGAAATGAATGTTGGGCGCCAATTAATGGTAGCTCGCTTCTAAGGGCGAGAAAAAAGGGGAGGAAATGGTGAGGGAGGTGACGACTGAGAGTTTCAAGTCGGTGTCCCAATTTGGTCTACTTGGGGGCGGAGGGGAGAGGAAGTGAGAAAGCAGGAGCAGTGAGCTAGGCTCACGTATAATGCTCCGAGGCGATCTGAATCTTCGGCTTCCGTTCAACTCTTATGTACACTGACAGGTCATGATCCGTGCTCCCAATTGGCTTGAGGTCAAGTGTCATGCGTAGAAAGTCGGAGGCAAACGTTCTGGTTCACGAAGACATAGGATATGCATCCCTCAATGAATCCAGTGTTCATGATAACGTGGCTGGCCAAGGTGCAGATTAGTCATCGCCGGACGATACTGGTACTGCTCCTCCTGTTATCTTTGGGAGCCTAATGCCACGTCCACACGGTCGAGCACTGTCCGCCGGGCACGAGGGCTTTGCTCGACAACGGGCAATTTCATCGGGCAAACCATCAAACTGTCCGTTCCCGGCACCATTTGCGGGCAGTGGATGGAGGACTGACATCGCTGCCAAACGCACGAGGTGAGGTGCGAGCAAAGTTAGCAAACCCGCTCAGTTCAGACCGAAGTTACCTTTACCACCATGTCCGCACCTTGTACTAGTGTGTACTGGTCTCGACAAGACGTGCTAGCTATTGGTGCTATGCTTTTTCTCATATTTGTCTCTTGCCTTTGTATATGTGGCTCCACTTTCGAAAGGAGAACAGAAAAGCTGCTTAAGCTACAAAAATGGCACCTGCACTTGCAAACCTATCATACGAGGAGAGATTGGCTAAACTGGAGTTACCGACACTGGAGCAAAGGAGAGAGAGAGGTGACCTATTGACCATCTACAGAATCGTGAAAGGCACAGAGGTACTCGATAGTGAGAACTTACTTAACTGGGACAAAAGAAACACAAGAGGACATGGAAAGAAAATAAAAAAACATAGCTATAGAAGAGAACTGAAGAAAAACAGTTTTCCTCATAGAGTTTTAGACACTTGGAACAAACTGGACAATGGAATAGTATGCGCAAAAACCATTCATGAGTTTAAAAACAAACTAGACACTGCAAGATACAAAGGCGGGACATCACGAGCATAGCTCCCCTTCCCGCAAAATACAACTAGGTAAATACAACTAGGTAAATACACGGTCGAGCTGTGCCTGGCAGGGCAAAGTCTGCAGTCTATGCCCGCGTAAGATGTCCACACAGCTGTCTGTGGTGGTTGGAGGGCAGTCGGACGCCAGCAGTTGTTGTGAGCGAGTGGTTCATTACGGTAAGATCACCATGGTGCGCTCCATACTTCGAAAGACGATAGCACTATATTCTATCATAATTGGTGCCTGCATTAAAAAGAAAAACAAGAGACCACAGAGACGTGTCTGGTGCCGGGAGTGGTTGCAGAGACGTGAAAGAATGGGTAGCTCTGTGACAATCCTACATGAATTGCATGAGGAAAATGAAACTTTGTTCCGCAATTACGTCCGGATGGACATAAACAGTTTTTATATTCTTGTATCGAAAGTGGAGAGCTATATTCAGAGGCAAGAGACAAATATGAGGCAAAGCATTACACCAGCAGCTCATTTGTCTATTTCTGTAATCAAAACACCTTACATTCCATAGACATTCATGTGATTTATATATATCAATCGAAGTTATAGTGTCTTGTCGTGACCAATATGCACTAGCACTCGGTGTGGACATGGTGTACTAATAACGTGGTATTCAGTGGATCTGCCTACACCTTACCTCGTGCGTTTGGCAGTGACGGAAGACCTCCATCCACTGCCCTCTATTGGCGCCGGGAGCGGACAGTTTGATGGTTTGCCCGCTGAAACTGTTCGTACAAGGGCAAAGCCTTCGTGCCCGACGGACACTACTCGACCGTGTGGACGTGGCTTAAGGAAATAAAAAGATAGTAGTGTATAAAAGAGGGCTTTTGCCATTGGGCGATTGAGCGAGCGATTAATTGGCGGTCTGTACTGAGCGGGTTTGCTAACTTTGCTCGCACCTCACCTCGTGCGTTTGGCAGCAATGTCAGTCCTCCATCCATCCACTGCCCGCAAATGGTGCCGGGAACGGACGGTTTGATGGTTTGCCCGATGAAATTGCCCGTTGCCGAGCAAAGCCCTCGTGCCCGGCGGGCAGTGCTCGACCGTGTGGACGTGGCTTTATATTCATTCTCATGTAATTGCAAAACAATTGTTCATTTTCATCCTGCAATTCATGTAGGACTGTCACTGAGCTTCCCATTAAATCACGTCTTTGTAACCATTCCCAGCATCAGACATGTTTCCGTGATTTCTTGTTTTTCTTTTTAATGCAGGCAGCAATTATAATGCTGTAAAGTGCTACCTTCTTTCCAAGTATGGCGGGAACCATGGTTATCGTACCGCACTGAACCACTCCCTCCCAACCTCTGCTTGCGACCAACTAACCTCCAACCACCATCGTCAGCCGTGTGGACACTTCGCGGGCAGAGTCTGCGGACTTTGCCCGGTAAGGGCAAAATCTGCCAGGCACAGCTCGACCGTGTGGACGCGGCATTAGACATCTCGTGCGCCATGCTTGACGAGCACCGTATCGACGGAACTAAACAGACGCTAACCCTCAACAACTTCAACAGTCCTCAGCAACCTCTACGCTGTTGACCCGTATTTTCCAGATATAGCCAGTAAGTAGACAAATCTATTCTAGATCACGTGTGTATTTACCTAGCTGTATTTTACGGGAAGGGGAGCTATGCTCGTGGTGTCCCGTCTTCATATCTCATTTTATCTAAACTATTTTTAAATTCATGTGTGTGTGTGTGGGAGGGGGAGGGGTAAGATAAGAGAAGTGACAAGATGCCACAACAAAAGGAAATTCCAGAAAAAAGAAGTTAAGAAAATGTAAAAGAAATGGGAAAAGGAAAAAGCAACCACAAAGGAAAGCCAGACCGTTGACATTATATTTAACGCATCAAAAGTAATTCACTATCAAGAAATATTTAAGGGCAGAATATATATATATATATATATATATATATATATATATATATATATAATCAAATGAGACTTCTCATTTGGCCTTTTTTTTTTTTTTACTATGGGCACCATGGATTCTTCTTCTTAGGTTGGAGAAAAAAAGTAAATGTTCCCAACACATTTTTTATAAGCCTTTAGGAGGCCATGTTGTTAGGTCAGAGGATTTTTTTTTCCAGTTTTGTTTCATCATACTATCTCACCGGCTAGTCTGATAAGCACACAAGCTGCATGTACCAAGCTTTGCATGTTCTTTACAAACAGGTCCTTTTTTATCGTTATACCAGCGCTAGTCTGCAGTTCGGCGGAAATAAAAGATAGAAATTTAGCGGACTATCTCATTATGATTTCAGGTTTTTCATCATCGGCAGGCCCGTAACGCTATGAAAAAAGTCTGTCTTTACACATGAAGAATTCATGGGCTTAACTATATATATATATATATATATATATATATATATATATATATATATACATATATATTTATATACATATATATTATATATTTATACATATATATTATATACATATACATATATATATTATATTATATATATATGTATATATATATATATATATATATGTATATGTATATATATATATATATCTATATATATATATATATATATATATATATATATATATATATATATATCAAGGACTTTTTTCCCCTTATAAGGGAGGTAACCAAAGGCATAAATCCACTCTCATCCATTTCATCTCCACATACTCCACTCCGATTCACCAACCCTCCTTCTTATCTTGGCTTCTCCTGGATGACTGGTCATCCCTGCATCTCGCCCACTGCCCTGGGTCAGAAGCAGTGTAGCAAGACAGCACGTCCACAGCAAGGCTGCTTCATTTAATCGGCGACCTCCCCCCCCCCTCCGTTCCATCATGCAGAAAAAGAGAAGACGGGCTGCGTCAAAATATCATTCACACATACTCCCTCATCCCCCACCCACTCCCTTCCATGCATCACATCATCCATACACCATCCTCCACTCACCCCTGTCTTCTCCTTTCCTTCCTCAACAGTCATTCCCCTCTTTCCCAACGCCCCCTTTTACCCCATCCATCCATCTCATCCTTGGTCGCCCCCTCATTTTCACTCCTTCCACACCTTTTTTACTAGTCTTTCTTCACTCATTCTTTCCATGTGTCCAAACCATCCCAATACTCTTTCATCAACCTTATCTCCCAACTTCCTTTCCACCCTCGTTCTCCTCCTCACCTCCTCGTTTCTCACTTTATCCAGCCTGTAACCCCTACCATACCACTCAGGCATTTCATCTCAAACACATTTAAACTCTTCCTCTCTTATGGTCCATGTTTCTGCCCCATACAGTGCTGTCGGCACAATCATCCCTTCATACAATCTCCTCTTATCATCCATTCCCAAATGTCTATTTCTCATTACAAAATCGATTTGCTGCGAGGTAAAGCATGCGTAGAGAACTTCGATATTATAGCTATTACTGAGTCCTGCATCAACATGGCTGATAAAAAATTCCTTCCGGAAATCGAAATAGAAGGATATAAGTTTTTTTTTTTTCACAAGGATAGGGTTGGAAGGAGTGGGGGAGGTGTAGCACTTTTCGTTAAAAATACAAACTGTATTATCAACAATTCGATTAAGGAAGAGGACTGTACGGAATCCATTTGGGTAGAGATTATAGGCAAGAATAAGAAAGTTATTATTGGCGTCTTGTACAGACCTCCTAACCTCAGCATTGAGCAGACTGATCCCCTGATTCATGAAATTCACAGAGCGTCCCAGTACAAAAACGTTATGATCATGGGAGATTTTAATTATAGAAACATTGACTGGGAAACTTTAATAGGAGATCAGGAAACAAAGAAATTCCTAGATGTGGTGCAGGATAATTTCCTAAAACAAGTGATTACCAATCCTACGAGGGGAGTAAATACTCTGGACTTAGTTTTAACTAATAATGAGCACCTAATGAGTAACGTAAAAGTGGGAGATAGTCTAGGCTCTAGCGATCATCAAGAAATAAGATTTAATATTATTTGGGAAGAATTAAAAAGTACGAATGACGTCCAAGTACCAGCCTTCAGGAGAGCAAACTTTGACAATATAAAAACCTATTTGAAATTGAATATGAAATGTCATGCGAACGTTTCGGACATTGTCGAGTCTCGGTGAGTGACCGAGGGTCAGGTCATGACCAGAGGTCGGGTCACGGAGGGTAATATGCATGCCTTTGGTCAGGTCATTTGGGGGCGATGGCTCAACAGACAGGTCAGTGATTTGGATGAAATGTATAGCAATCTAACTGATTTAATCATTAATGCACAAAATACATTTATCTACCTGAAGTCAATACGGAAAAATAGTAATACTCCAAAATGGATGATGGACAGATTGAAACATGAGATCGGAATGAAAAGAGGACTTTACGTAAAAATAAAAAAAATAAAAAACGGGGAATCACACCTTAGATCAAGATATAACGAAATGGCAAAGCTGGTTAAAAAGAATACATGCACAGCGAAACGTAATTATGAAATTAAGGTTGCCATTCAAGCAAGATCCAACCCAAAGGGTTTCTTTAATCTCTATAGAACAAAAAATAAAGAAAGAATAGGACCAATTGAAAACGATGAAAATGTCATGATAGAATCGGATGAAAAATGAGTGAGGAGTTTAACAATTATTTTCTATCGATGTTTACTAATGAGAGGCTAGATAAAGTACCTGACTGCGATCCGATTTTCAGAGGGGATGAAGAAAGTAGTCTATCTAATATCAGCATTAGTAAAGTAGTAGTCAAGCAGATTGAAAGACTTAAAGCTACAAAATCCCCGGGTCCAGACGAAATTTTTCCGAGAATGCTAAAGGAGTGTAAATTTGAAATCTGCGACCAGTTAACTGAAATATTTAATAAATCAGTAGACACTGGTTTTGTGCCTACTGCTTGGAGGCAAGCAAACGTTGTTCCTGTTTTTAAGAAGGGAGATAGATCGTCTATATGCAGCTACAGGCCAATCAGTTTGACATCGATTATAGGAAAAATGCTTGAATCAGTAATAGACTCAGAGAACACACCGAAAGACATAATTTAAATCGTGATTTACAGCATGGTTTCTCCAAGGGTAAATCATGTGTGACTAATCTTCTATCGTTTAACACTAAAGTATATAAGGCGTCAGATAACAATTATAATTACGATATTATTTGCCTTGACTTTAGCAAAGCGTTCGACAAGGTGCCACACCAGAGACTACTAAATAAAATCAAAGCCCATGGCATAGGAGGAAAAGTGTTAGAATGGATTGGAGCTTGGATTAGTAACAGAAAACAGCGGGTCACTATAAATGGAGTAAAATCTAAGTGGGGCAATGTTACTAGTGGGGTCCCCCAGGGCTCGGTTTTGGGTTCCTTGTTGTTCATTATGTACATAAACGACTTAGACGATGGGATAAATAGTGATGTTAGTAAGTTTGCGGACGACACTAAAATAGAACCCCTCATTAGGTCAGGAGACGACGCAGAGATTCTGCAGGATGATCTTAACAAATTGTTCACATGGTCGGTGAAATGGCAAATCAATTTAAATATCTCTAAGTATAGCGCGTTAAACGTAGGGCTACACAATCCCAAAAATAGATACAGCTTAGATAACACGCTTTTAGAGAAAACTGAGTGCGAGAGAGACTTGGGAGTTCTAGTGTGTCCGGACCTTAAAACCAAGAAACAGTACATTAGTGCCAGGAATAAAGCTAACAGAGCATTAGGTTTCATTGCTAGGACGGTAACGAATAGAAGTGCAGAGGTAATTATTAAACTCTATCTAGCGGTAGTTAGATCCATCCTTGACTATGCGGTACAATTTTGGTCTCCGTCCTACAGAACATCAATTCACTAGAATTAGTACAGAGAAGAATGACCAAAATGATACATGGACTCAGAAATTTGCCTTACGAAGAGAGGCTTAGGCACCTTAACTTACACTCTCTGGAAAGACGCAGAGTGCGGGGTGATCTAATAGAGGTGTTCAAGTGGATCAAAGGCTTTAACAAGGGTGATGAAAACAAGGTCATCATATTAGAACATTAGGGCAGGACTCCCAGTAATGGTTATAAACTGGACAAATTTAGATCTAAAAAGGAAATAGGCAAGAATTGGTTTACTGATAGGGTGGTCGACGAATGGAATAAACTTAGTAACCATGTAGTAAGCGCTGAAACTATCAGTTGTTTTAAGAAACGATTAGACAACTTTATGGATGGGGATGACAGGTGGTGATGAATGCGGAGCTGCCTAGTGTAGGCCTTATGGTCTCTTGGAGTCTCCTTCATTCTTATGTTCTTATGTACTTGCTTCTCTCAATCTAAATTCTACCTCCATCTCCACTCC
>NC_134797.1:20548514-20551014 GCF_046742065.1 Oratosquilla oratoria | reverse complement strand
GCAAAATTGCAATCTACAGGTAAGGATAAATACGCGTATTTACCTAACTGCATCTACTGATTGTAGTGTACAGGAAAGGAGCTACATTTTTGAAATGTCGTCTCTATCACACTTGGCTTTATTTCTCTTTACGGTTTTAGTTGGGACTGAGAGGAGAGGGAGACAATGAGTGATGAATGGGAGCGGAATGCGTGCCTACGTTGGCTACCTCCCTTAATAAAAGAGGAAGAGGCCCTTGGTACATAGATATCACCTTCCAGGATATTCCATTTGCCACACCTGTGAGGAAAACGTTCCATTTCTTCCCATCACGTTGTGATGCCCTCCCTCCCGTCCAAAAATCGAGAGACCTTTTCTGTCAGATTTGTTTCCACTTTCGGTTAAACGATTTATTGTCTGTAAATGGGCTATGGGCTATCATCCGCCTCTAAAGCCTACTCGCTCTAACCTTGGACGCTTTTGATCTCAAGATTTACTTAGTTTATTTGTAAAAAAAAATTGGAAAATACTGTCTACTATGTACATTTGATAAATTAATCGGTCGGTAGTTACTGAAGTCTTTCTACTCTCCTTTCTTGTGAAATAAAATCACTATATCAATGCACCTTGAATCAGAATAGATTTCCTGACGTATATACTGGGTATGTAGTTGGACTAATCTATGATGAACTTTTTTCACTGCGTCTTTCAGAAGATCTATAGATACACCATCTTTCCCAGGTGCTTTTCCCTTTTTCAGCTGTGTCTTTGGTACACTGTTAACATCTACAGATGGAAGTGCTAAATCGACCACTGTATTTGACGAGTTAAGCTCTTGGTGAAATTCCTCTACTCTTTTTATCATTCTCTGTCTCTATTCAATGATCTCGCCTCTCCTGTCTTTCAAAGATGTCATCTACTGCTTCCTTAAAGCTAGCCTACGCTCGGCCCCTTTAGTACTTGAACCGTGCCAAGTAGTTTCCTCTACGTTTCTCTTTCCTTTCTCTTATATTTTCCTTTTATTGATAAATTTGTTCGGTTTGATTTTATTCTATTTCGTCCATCTGGTTATAATCTGCATAGATCTGCATCAGGTCATTTGTAGCTTTGGAGCATTTGGTTCCCCTTTTTTTTTTTTTTTTTTTATTCCTTTCTCAGCTTAATGATATTCAATAAATTGAACTTCATATCTTCGATGAAGTGCTCGTCTTAGGACTTCAAATCTGCTTTCAATATCCATCTGAAATTCCTTCTTGTTATCCTTTACCTTAGCAAGTCTTATTTTCTTCCTCAAAACAACTTAGAAAAGTGAAAAGTGCAGACTGACAGCCATCAATGATAACTGTATATAGAGGCGGGATTACTTCCAAACGTGTAGATTATAATTAGACAAATGCAGACGGATCATACACACACACACACACAAACACACGCACACACACACACACACACACACACACACACACACACACACACACACACACACACACACACACACACACACACGAAGTTTGAATCACGGAGACAGTACCTAGCGAGCGTCCCTGCTATCTCCATATGTTTCACTTAGGAAACTGTATCTGCCCAGTTGTAATTATACAGGATCAGAACTCTACGTCCATTTGTTCTTGTCTGTGAGTCTCTTCCCAAACTTGTCTTTTAATTTGTGTAAATGCAATCTCACTGGACTAGTCTCATTTCTGGTAATTCCACAAACCAATAAGAACATAAGAATGAGACTGCAAGAGTCCATAAGGCCTATACTGGGTAATTCCATGTCCATGACCACCTGTCATCCCCATTCATAAAGTTGCCTAAGCTTTTCTTAAAACAATCGATAGTTTCAGCGCTCACTACTACATGGTGACTAAGTCTATTCCATTCGTTGATCACCCTATTTCCTTCTTAAATCTAAATTTGTCCAATTTAAATCCATTACTAGGAGTCCTGCCCTGTTGTCTTAATATGATGATCTTGTTTACGTCACCCTTGTTAAAGCATTTGATCCACTTGAACACCCCTATTAGATCGCCCCGCACTCTGCGTCTTTCGAAAGAGTGTAAATTGAGGCCATTTTCTATTTTTATTCCTTTCCAATGTTTTGCATTTTTTTTTACCAAGATTGATTGTTAGATGTGTGGGTTTAATAATAAATCGCGGCTAGATATTCCAGGTGTCATATACATAGTTATTATCGTATCTTCTTCATGACTTTGGACTGTTGTAACAATTTTCCATTCATCATGTCATTGAGCTAGATAAAATCGTATTGTGGAAGCCAAGAGAAAATCCTTAAAATTGGCCAAATGCATTTAAGAGCGAATTTAGCTGCCTGTATTGTTTTACTTATGTCTATGTGTATGACAGAACATGAAATGTAAAACATATTAATCATTCAATTAATAATGCGATATCTATGCTTACTATCTCAGATTTGTTATCTTGTGCACGTGTTATCGGTTACGTGATGGCAATGTGTCATGACTCGTTTTTTTTTATTTTTTCCTTCTCTACAGTGTCA
>NC_134797.1:20533514-20543514 GCF_046742065.1 Oratosquilla oratoria | reverse complement strand
TCTCGGCGTAATTATCAAATCAAATCATCCAAGCAGTGTATTTCAGCCTCTGATAAAGCAAATAAGATTCTAGGATTGATTGCACGATCTTTTGATTTCAAAAGTCCATCGCTCATTAACAAGCTATATAAATCGTTAGTTCGTCCACATTTGGAATATGTTGTTTCTGTATGGTCACCGAATCTCATTAAAGACATTGACAGACTGAAAAAAGTACAACGGCGAGCCACAAAACTGATTCCAAATATCAAAAATAAATCATACGAAAATCGACTAAAACATATGAATCTGTTTTCCCTAAAAAAGCGTAGACTCAGAGGTGACTTGATACAGGTCTTTAAGATTCTAAAGGGAATTGACAACATCAAAAGTGACCAAATTTTCACATTGAATGAGAATCAGACAAGAAACAATGGTCTCAAACTATCCGGAAATAGATTCAATTTGGAAGTAGGTAGAAACAACTTTGCCAACCGTGTAGTTAATGAATGGAATAAACTTCCTGCACAGGTAGTGCAATGTAGTTCAGTTCGAAGCTTTAAGACTCATTTAGATAAACACCTAAGCAAGATGCTGTAATGATTATAATTTATTTTATATTATTTGTTTTTGCTTTGTTATCATTTGTCTGTTTGATTTTCATTTATTATTAGTTATGTGTCAATTTATTATTATTTACTGTTTACCTGTTTGTTTGTTATTCAACTATACCTATGCATTTATTTATGTATTTTGTTTGTTGCATACATTATTATATTTTTTTATAATTATTATTTTATTATTATTATGATTTTTTTTCCACATCCGACCTAGATATGGACCAAAAGTTCTCCTGTCGGCATGCTCAGCCTTTGTAATCCTTTGCAAAGTCCCTCAAATAGTACTTTTGAGATAAGATCTTTATTCCCTTTTTTCAGGCGGGTATCCTTATCGTGAAAACAGATAACATTACAAAAGAAAAAAATACAAATTTATACCTGGGCTGGGTGAAGTAATACAATAGATATGTATTTCAGTAATTCGTAATAATAAGTAATACTGGTCAGATCGGTGTGACAGTTTCGTAATCATAATTTTCATTCCCAGACTTCGAATCCGGATCTCCAGACCAGTAAACCCATAACTCGATCGTTACACTAATATTTATGATATATGTCTACACAATAATGAGAGAAAAGTTCATCATTTTCTACCCGACCTTCCCCCTCCCACCTCCCCCACCGAAGTTCGATCTGTATTCAAGTTACAATTTGGTATTTCAGTGAGACAAATTCCTCTCGTTCTCGACAGGGATGATGTACGATGCCCCTCACGTACTCGTCCAGGGCCTACAGCCGGGCCAGCTCGTTACCCTTCACCTAACGCACACCGACGACAAGGGTCTGCCCTTCGCTTCGTACGCCCACTATGCGGCCAACAATCAAGGCACTGTCGATCTCCTCCAACAACAGTCCCTCGGTGGAAGGTTCAAAGGCATTTTCCCTGTCGGCCTCATCACTACTCTCCGAAGTACGCCGGAAATCATCAAGAAGAAACCGAAACTTCGCTGGGCACGACTCTTCAAGCGAGATGTAACCACGCCCATGGAGGTAGGACGGACTTGTATGTAGCTCTAAGACTGATAACCGGAAATTAGACGCTAACAAAAGGAGATGGGTCCATTTAGTTGCTCCGGGTCATCACCAATGTAGCGGGTTTGGGCTACGGAGAGAAGAGAGACTAAAAAGTCCTTTATTGGGTGAACTAGAACTTACTTGCAAATGGTCCGGGGTCCGTATATGTACCACAGGTAGGTGAGGCACCCGCGGTGCACAAATGCATCGGGTTGGGTCAAGATGAGCCAGCGCCAGGGTAGATGTGACCCCAAAGGGAGGATATAGATGGTGGGGGGTGAGGTCGTGCCGTCCACGTGGCGTGCAGTGGAATCTGTACAGTATACTTCGGTATCTCCAATTAATTTCAAAGTATCATTCATTCTTGAGGACCCTGAGGAACGGTTTAATGTCCTGAGATATGAAACTTATTGCTTAGGAGGTGCCTCAGAGACAAACCAGAGTTAAGGTTGAGGAGCATTTCAGGAACGACACTAGCCATCATTGAAGAATTTCCCACAGTAATTGTGCGGGTAACGGGGTCCTGTGTTGAGAAATAACAAGATGGATTACAGCTCGAGCGAGTCCCACCTCATTGAAAGTAATTTCTAACTGATATGCACTCGAGCGTATGCGTTCCTTGTCATCACCACGATATGACTCCAGTTATAATGCAAATGGACATATTTTAACAAACACAAATGAGACAACTTCAAAATGGACAGATTTCAAAAAGCTGTTTGTGGTGGACTACAAAAATATCACAATGTCCTCTCCCGACAAGATCCTATGTGAGCTTTGCAGTGACGTAGTGATTTCCTTAGTCCAATGATCTTTAACTTTATATTTAAGATCATCCCCAAAGGGCGTGATATTACATTTGTGAACCAATTGAATTTTCTCCTCCGCCCTTTCACCAATCAGATTCTTTGTTTCAAGCCTTTACGGCAATATTGTTTACTTAGAGTAATATCAAGTCTCTGCATAATTCTCATTTAAAGGAATGTCATTTCAGCAATAAGTAAATATATATTCGAGCTCCCGAGCCTAGCTATTTCGTTACCTACACAAAGTGAAATTAGGCAGTTCGCTCGGGCTATTATTTACAATGTTCTATCACCTACACAAAGCGGAAAAGCTGATTCAGACAGTTCGCTCGGGCTGTTATTTACAAACAACCCACCTATAAAATGCAACCCGTCTTCTTCCCCTCTTTCTACCCTCTTTTCTACCAGCCTCTTACATTTCACTTTGCCCTAATTACTGAATAATCGATTGTTAATTCAGTTAATAATACAAACCCAGTAAGATAACAAATGATCTTTTAAACAATTTAAGTGTTTAATAAGTGGTCAAAAAGAGTATTGGACTTAAAAATGGTTGACAAAAATTTACCCTACCTGTGGGTAGGTAGAATAGTGAATATGATTCCAAGTGTTTATAAAAATACTTAATTGAAATTAACAACTAGCAAAGTTTTCAAATCAAATAAACATTGAATTTTCGTTACGCAGAGAGCAAAATTTTTGGACTTGTCACCTTTCCTTCTAATCACAACGTAGCATCCCTAATTAATAGGTTACATTCAGAACGAGTCGTTTAGTTGTGTTGGGCTTTCTTTAAGGATCCCTAATATCACAAACTAAAATGACAAGGTGCAAGAGTGCAGCGAAGAGTTCCAAAAACGATACTTTGATATAGATGTATGAACATTCTTCAGGGGTTCTGTACATCTTCACTTCTATAAAACGCAGACCCAAGGGAAAATATCTACTACAAACCTTTGTGATTTTAAGATATACATTATCAACATAGATTATTTCTACTTTTAAAATTACTCCCACAAGAAAAAGAATGCAAGAGAGTTATTTCGCAGAATAGCTTTCTGAATAAGCAAGTGCATATTTCCAAATCCTTCAGTGAATGAATAAAATAGTACTTTCATTATAATGTGCTCCCTTGTGAGAGAATTGCTGTTGCAAGTATCAAAGGCGTTATGATTTTCCCTCCCTCCAATTCCCTTTATGTCTCGTTATCATGGGCGTGTTACTGAAGACATTGGGGTTTACTATCTCGATGCATTCTCTGTATATCTCATGCCACGACCAGGCAGTTTCCTTTGTGGTTAGCATTGAAATCTCTCACAATCGCCTTCTCCTCTTTCAGTACACCGTATCCGTCCTGGATGGCCACCTCGACGAAGACAAACTCTACACTAACCCCGTCACGCTCGCTTCCACGTCTTTCTCCAGGAATCACATAACACCGGGGGTCAGGCGCATCGAAGTAGAGGGCAAGTCCATCCGGGGAAGTCTATTCTTGCCTCCCGGCCCGGGACCTCATCCAGCCGTTTTGGATCTCTTCGGTATACAGGGAAACCTTTTGGAGTTCCGTTCTGCTTTGCTCGCCTCCAAAGGATATGCCGCCTTTGCTCTCAGCTACATGGACTACAAAGATCTTCCGCCTTTGTCGGACAAATTAAGCATAGATTACTTCGAGGAGGGTTTGGATTACATGAGAAGACATCCGGAGCTCCAAAACGACAAACTGGGATTTATTGGGTCCAGCAAGGGAGCCGAGATTGGGATATTGTTATCCACAATATTTCACGACATCAAGGCCGCAGTTGCTATAAACCCCTACCATCTCAGCATAGGGGTCGACTTCTTCCATCGTGACAAACTGGTTCTCGAATGGACAAGGATCGATACCAGCACAGCGCATGTGAGACTCAAAGACAATCAAATGAAGGCGTGGTTCCGGGACGAGTACGTTAGCTGGGACACGGACAACATCCTAAAGACAGAAGGCATCGCCCCAGACTGCCATCTCCTAGTGGCCTCCTCGGACCGCGACGGTTCTTTAGCTCATCGATCAGCTCTGTGTCTGTCGGAGCGAGCCCGGAGACACAATCGGGATAACGTTCATTGTCTCGTTTATCCGGGGGCAGGACACATCCTGGACCCACCCTATCATCACCACATCGACCACATATGGACTTCCGTCAACCTCGTCCAGAGTAAAGATGGCAAAGGTAATCTGCCTGGAATCGCTCAGTATCATGGTGGACAGCCTTACTGGACCGCTAAGGCTGCTGAGGATGTGTGGCAGCGAGGTCTCGAGCTCTTCCACATCAAACTGGTGCAAGAAACTGGATTAACACTGCCCCCTCCGTGATGCTGACCAGGTAGCGAGTCTATGGCCGTCGAATCTCCTCTTCCTGATGGCTAACCTGCGCCTCTCCACAAGCCCTTTGGCTGCGCGGGGACATTCCTTTGACTGAATAAAATCGCTTACCGGTAGCCTGAACATTCTTACAAATCGTCAGTAGGAGTGAAAGGATTGATCCAGACTGATCAAACTCTTTCGCTGCGCAAGGAGTTTCTCTCGGATGACTAAAATGGCCTGGTGGCAGCCAGACCAAGTGTACAGGTCGTCGTCTCAAGGAACAAAATGCTTAGAAATATAAAGTAGTATTTAGAATTCCCTATCGCTCTCACACATACTTACTGCCGGGCATTAGGCCCTTTTCTGGCTGTCACCTGGCGATTTTAGTACGCTGGCCGTTGAAGAGCAACCTCATCTCGATCAAACCCATTTATCTGGTTGGGACATACTCTATGCCTTTTTTTTTCAGGTGACTTCTTCCAGGTGTGAGAGTCCCCGATTATGTCTTCATGAAATTGGTAATATGAGGTGATTCGTGTCTTGGACGGTACAGTGCGCTATTGCGGACTCGGATTTTGAAAGTTCGAAGTCAGCTTTGGGCTCAAAGTGTCAACAAAGATTTAGTGCTAGTTTGCACTTCTTAGGAACTCTCGGTGGTAGTCTCTGAAAGAGAGCGAGATGATTTTGTAGACCCAACTCCCTGTGCATAAATGACTGGCGCTATTAAACACCACCACCGTGCACGAAAAGGTTTCTGGATGGCTGGATGTATTTCAGTACGCCTTCGACTGGAAGCTACACTGTAAGCTCCGAAGCAAAACGATCAAGATTTCCGTTGGATCGAGTTTTGGTCTACACGATTTGACTCAGGATTTTTTTTTTTTTTTTTTTTATCCCACTTTATATCTAAATGACTCTTTTGTTGTCTAATCGCGGGCTACAAACACCAAACCTTAAAAGCACTACGTCTCATGTCCTATAATAATCTGAGGTTCGAGAAAACAGGAGGGATGGACAACCAATTCAGCTGCTGCTCTGTGCACTGGATATGGAGAGCAAAATTATTCCTATTTTCTGTTCAAATATTCCCTTGTCAGTGTCGGTAGAATTATGTGAAATGTGTTGGATTTACCACCATAGGTTACTGGATGGGGATGAATGACAGTAAGCCACCTGTTTAGTCTTGTTTGTGGTGTATTAGAAGTTTACATGTAGACATGCCCTTAGGATATACAAACTATGTTCTATTGACTGATACTTTTATACATGTATACTTATTTGGACAAAAATATCGTAGATTGTAGTTATATTCTAGTATTTATTTTTAGATTTTGTCGACATCTTAATAAGAATAATGCACCGATTAGTGCTTCACGACTTTATTGAGATTAGTAACATTGTCTGGCGTCAGTCGTAGCGACATGCGTCGGAGACATCACTGCAGGGTTACTATGACATTGTCAGACAAACTGCTGCATATCCATTTGTGTATGTCGGCATGCAATGGTGTCTTTTAGAAAAGAAATAACAGTGAAAGGTGTCGATGAAAATCCACGACGAAAGCAGACAACTGCTATAGTCTGTGCGCTTCAAGGAGTCCTTCAAATTGTGGCGTACGTCTTGCCAAATCGATATTAGTACATGCCTCTCTTTCTCTCTTATTTTCCATCTATTTGGTATATATATTTTTTGTTCTGTATATACTAAAGGAGGCTGCACAGTACAATGAGTATCGCCTTTGAGGATTATAACAACGATTACCTATCCCCTCCATCCCACCAGTCTCAGCTGTGACAGCTCGGCGTGGCAACACGGTGGGGAAAAAGCGGTGGTGCCACGTGTCATAGAATTTCTCCATACCATTGTTATAAGCCTAAAAAGTGATGCTCATTGTACTATATAGCTTCCTTTACCATATACAGATAAATAAAACAAATAACATAGGTTGATCTGGCAGAATGGCTAGTAGTAGCGTATGCCACACCTTGGCAAGCACCGACTATACCAGGCGTACTCACTTTGCTGACGACTTTAGCATTAGTATATTGACTCACCATTTTTCGCCTTGGACAAGTAAGGTTTAGTTCTTATCAAGATAAAACCCTACGCATTTTCTTATATTGTAATGAAGGACGAAGTTAACCACGATGTATACTAGTGACCGATACGAAATAATTAAGACTTTTCTGTTTCTGCGTTTCATTTATTCTTTCCTATATTCTTTCCTGTGGATGTGCTGTGTCTTGATGCATTACTTCTGACCCAGGACGATGGGTGAGATGCAGGGATGATCCGTCATCCAGGAAGAGCCGAGATGAGAGGGAGGGAGGGAGGGAGGGGTGAGTGGGAGTGGAACGGGTGGGAGTAGAATCATGCCTTTTGACTTGGGCTACCTCCTTTGTAAGGGGAAAAAAGCCCTTTCTATATGTATTTATGTATGTATGTATATTGGGAGAGAAATACATTATTAAGAAATATACTAAGGTACATGGAACCTCTCTTTCGTTATCAAAGTGGTGATGCCACCGAGATGAATTGAATAGTCTGGGCTCGCACTCGGCATGAAAGGAGTTAATCGAGCCTACGTAGCCCCTAAGCGGGCCGCCTACTGAGGTGCCACGGAGGTGAACAACAAAGCTTGGCAATAGCAGGAATAACACAGAGGGAGTTCAAAATGCATGAAGACAAGCAGGCTAGCAAACAGATTGAAAACACACACACACACACACGTACACGCACACACACACACACACACACACACACACACACACACACACACACACACACACACACACACACACACACACATACACACACACGCACGCACGCACACACACGTATACGCACACACAGACACACATACACGCACACACAGACACACATACACGCACACACACACACACACACGCACACACACGCACGCACACACACACACATGTACACGCACCACAAACACGCACGTACACGCACACACACACATACACAATTCACGCACATACACACACACACACACACACACACACACACACACACACACACGTACACCTAGATCATACTGAAGTACTAACAGGTGAGCTACTCGAATGGACAAAAGATTTTTTTTTTTTTTTTTGTGAGGACATTGATAAAAGATAAGGGATCAGGCTGGAGAAGAGTTCCCGGGGAGTTCCACAAGGTTCGGTAGTAGCACCTACAGTATTTATCAAATGTTTCTTATCTATGTGAATGACGTGATAGAAAGTAAACAAGCTATGCCAAAGTGTTTGCAGATGATGCAAAGATCACGAGAAGAGTGAGGAGTGAGGATTGTCAGCTGATGCAAATAGTTCTTGACTTCTACAGGAATAGGTCCCGCCCTAAACTGAATAAAATCGCCTTGTGTTTGACGGAATAAAGACTTCAAAGAGCTTCAGGGTAGAGAGAGAGAGAAAGAGAGAGAGAGGTGGGGGGTGAGATCAACACTGACTAATGACCGCAGCAAGACTATAATAGTCCATACTATAAAGCCATCAATATATTATCAGCAAACCGACCCGTAAAGAAGGATCGACTGGAAGTTGCCATAACGTGTCCCCCTTGTGTCCATTCAAGGCGATGAGGAGGCGGCGGGAGGAGGAATGAGGAAGAAGGAGATGGAGACCACGAATAGCCAGGAACCTACTCTCTCTATCTTTCTTCACAGTTGCAGTAGTGCACGAATGTGGGTGTGGGGTGAGGGTGATTGTCCTGGTGAAGCGGAATAGCCCCTTTACGAAGGGTTGTGGGAGGGGGCGGGGGAGGTTTCGAGTGACCTAATATTGGGTCGAAATTTGTATCTGCCAACTGGTTACACCTGTCGACCTTTTTGTTTCCTTGACCTGGTACCTTAAACTGACTGAAATCAACTGAAGTCAGTCAGGATGGAATACTTTGAAGAATTTCAGTGGAAAAAGGGGTTGTCTAAGACATTTCTCTGAATTGACTAAAATCGCCTGGCACTTGCCATGATAAAATATTGATCAAATATTATGGTGAATCATTTCGACAACGCAAAGCCGTTCTCACTCTTCTCTTCCAGCCCTGAGGGTCATCCCCCCTCCCCCTCCTCCGGCAAGCTCCCAAAAAGATGCCCGACCCATCTCCATTTTTTTACAGGCAGTTATGATTGATTTGATACAACCATGGCCTAACTGTTCCCCCTCCTCCTCCCCGCCTACAATTGATGATATTGAGACAAAATGTTGACTCGGTGATAGCTATTGCAGCCCCTTCAACAGCTGCAACCCTCCTTATGTCTTCTCCATTGAGGTTATATCTATTCTGGTCACCGCCAGACAGGTTTATTCAGCTGAGGGAAGCGTCGGTAGGTGCCATTTTCTTTCCAAAGTCCATTCCATGACTTATTTCTCTTCGGTTGACCTCTGGAGCTCTCGTGGCTGCACAGGTCGTGGGGGGCCAGGTGCACAGTACTGTAGTGGCCATGAGGCGCCGCCAGCGGAGTGCCACTCTTGGGTGTCGCGTCTCTTACGATGGGCCCAGGAGGCACTCCTGGGGAAGGAGTGTGCGTTCTGCCAAGGAAATGATGTCCTGTGTTCCTAGGGCGACACGAGGAAGGGCTGTGATGTGGCGCGATTCGTTCTTTGAGACAGTTTGAGACCTGAATGTTGTTTCTTCTTTTTTTCGAGTCAGTGCTTTCATCTGGAAAAGATTTCTTGCTAGGCGTGTGTGATGCATCCATTTAGGTCATGGGGATTCACGTTTTCGACAGGGCTCTTGCCTTTTTTCACACCAGCTTGAAGTACACGATCCCTAAAGCACAATTTCTCTTGGAATTGGCATTTTCTGTTTGGCCATGCACCGTTGGAGGAGTATTAGATTTCTGATTGTACTTTGGCGTCATAACTTTATTCTGATTCGAATATTTGTGTGGTCTTGTTTTCTTGCAGAATTTGTTCTTCCTTTGGGACTTGTAGTTTTGTGCAGAACGATATTTTCCATTTGTGGAATATTTCCACCTTGGGCCTTCAGTTGCATTTACTGTCTCGAAAGTCCTTCATGAACTTGTCATGCTCGTTGGGCTGTAGTCATTGTTTTTAGGCCTCCTTTGCTTTCGTATTTATCACGCTGACCCATTTCCTTGATCAAGCAACTTGTAGGTCTCGTTGCTCTTCCATATTCTTTATTTTGGGCACTTCCCATTTTACCAAAGAACTTTTGCATCGATTTTCTACTGGCTCGTGGTTTCCATTTATCTTCATTTT
>NC_134797.1:20506014-20531014 GCF_046742065.1 Oratosquilla oratoria | reverse complement strand
TACACTTGCACCCAAGTATCTAAAACTATCCACTTCCTCCAGTCGCTCTCCCTTAATGTTCACTTCCAGTCTACTGCCACTTTCACCCCTTGTACATCTCATCACCTTACTTTTACCCACATTTATCTTTAGCTTTCTTCTATCACATACTCTCCCAAACTCTGCCACCAGCTTCCTCAATCCCTCCTCTGACCCTGCCACAAGCGCAGTGTCGTCCGCAAACAACAGCTGGCTCACCTCCCACTTTTCTCCATTTTCTTTAACCATCTCCAATCCCTGACTCACTACCCTAGCATTCACCTCTCGCACCACCCCATCCATGTATAAGTTGAACAGCCAGGGCGACATAACGCATCCTTGACGAAGTCCCACCTTTACTTCAAACCACTCACTCTCTCCATTTCCAATCCTAACACATGCTCTACTACTCACATAAAAACTCTTGACAGCTCCCAAAAGCTTTCCTCCTATCCCATAAATCTGCATAACCTCCCACAGTGCCTTTCTGTCTACCCTATCATAAGCCTTTTCCAGATCCATAAAAGCCCAAAAAACATCCTTCCCCTTTCCTATAGCTTTCTCACATATCTGTCTTACCACAAAGATCTGATCTACACAACCTCTACCCGTCCTAAATCCACACTGTTCCTCACCAATTACTCCTTCTGTTCCTCTCCTAATCCTCTCAATTAAGATTCTCCCATAAGCCTTCCCTACTACACTCAACAGGCTAATCCCTCTGAAATTACTACATTCACACTTGTCCCCTTTTCCCTTGTAAAGAGGAACTATACAGGCACTACTCCAGTCCTCCGGTACTTTACCCTCTCTCCAGCAAACATTAAATAATCTCACCAACCAGTCCACCATCACTGAACCTCCCTTTTTCAGACATTCTGCATGACATCCATCCAGACCAGGTGCCTTACCTGCTTTCATCATCTTTACAACTGCCTTCACCTCATCCTTCCTTATTTCTCCTCCGTTCTCCTCACTCATCACTCTCATTTTCTTCGTATTTCCCACTGCAGCTATCTTTCCTTCCCTATCCTCCTTCACATTTAGCAACTCCCTAAAATATTCTGCCCATCTTCCCCTCACTGCCATCTCTTCCATTATCAACTCTCCATTATATATATATACATATATATATATATATATGTATGTATATATGTATATATATATATATATATATATATATATATATATATGTATATATATATTTATACGTATATGTATATATATATTATGTATATATATATATTTATTTATATGTATGTTGTGTGTGTGTGCGCGCGCGTAAAGAGAAGTAAAGCAAAAGGTAAAGGTTGCAAAGAGGAGAGCAGATGTGAAATGGGGTAAGAGTATGACAGAAATTTTTGAAAGTAATAAAAATATGTTTTGGAAAGAAATTAAGAGAGGAAGAGGAAGTGAATCAAATAGAGAAAAAAGGGTAAAAGGTGCAGATGGAGAGATGATAATGGAAGAGAAGGCAGTAAGGGGAAAATGGGCAGAGTATTTTAGGGAGTTGCTAAATGTGAAGGAGGATAGGGAAGGAAAGATAGCTGCAGTGGGAAATGCGAAGAAAATGAGAGTGATGAATGAGGAGAATGGAGGAGAAATAAGGAAGGATGAGGTGAAGGCAGTTGTTAAGATGATGAAAGCAGGTAAGGCACTTGGTCTGGATGGATGCCATGTAGAATATTTGAAAAGGGAGGTACAGTGATGGTGGACTGGTTGGTGAGGTTATTTAATGTTTGCTGGAGAGAGGGTAGAGTGCCGGAGGACTGGAGGAGTGCCTGTATAGTTCCTCTTTACAAGGGAAAAGGGGACAAGTGTGAATGTAGTAGTTTCAGAGGGATTAGCTTGTTAAGTGTAGTTGAGAAGGCTTATGGGAGGATCTTGATTGAGAGGATTAGGAGAGGAACAGAAGGAGTAATTGGTGAGGAACAGTGTGGATTTAGGACGGGTAGAGGTTGTGTAGATCAGATTTTTGTAGTAAGACATATGTGAGAAAGCTATAGGAAAGGGGTAGGATGTATTTTGGGCTTTTATGGATTTGGAAAAGGCTTATGATAGGGTAGACAGGAAGGCACTGTGGGAGGTTCTGTAGATATACGGGATAGGAGGAAAGCTTTTGGGATCTGTCAAGAGTTTTTATGAGAATAGTAGAGCTTGTGTCAGGATTAGATATGGAGAGAGTGAGTGGTTCGAGGTAAAGGTGGGACTTCGTCAAGGATGCGTTATGTCACCCTGGCTGTTCAACTTATACATGGATGGGGTTGTGCGAGAGGTAATTGCAATGGTAGTGCGTCAGGGGTTGGAGATGGTTAAGGAAAATGAAGAAAAGTGGGAGGTGAGCCAGCTGTTGTTTGCGGACGACACTGCGCTTGTGGCAGGATCGGAGGAGAGATTGAGGAAGTTGATGGCAGAGTTTGGGACAGTATGTGATAGAAGAAAGCTAAAGATAAATGTGGGTAAAAGTAAGGTGATGAGATGTACAAGGGGTGAAAGTGGCAGTAGACTGGAAGTGAGCATTAAGGGAGAGCAACTGGAGGAAGTGGATAGTTTTAGATACTTGGGTGCAAATGTGGCAGGAAAAGGTGGAGTGAAGGTGGAGGTAGAATGTAGACTGAGAGAAGCGAGTAAATGCCTTGGTGGATTAAAGAGTGTAATGAGGAATAGACATTTGGGAATGGATGCGAAGAGGAGACTGTATGAAGGAGTGATTGTGCCAACAGCACTGTATGGGGCAGAAACATGGAACATAAGAGAAGAGAGAAGGAGTTTGAATGTGTTTGAGATGAGGTGTCTGAGAAGTATGATGGGGGTTACTAGGCTAGATAGAGTGAGAAATGAGGAGGTGAGGAGGAGAACAGGGGTGGAAAAAGGAGCTGGGAGATAGGGTTGATGAAAGAGTATTAGGAAGGTTTGGACACATGGAAAGAATGAGTGAAGAAAGACTAGTGAAGGGAGGTATGGAAGGCAGATGTGGGGGGAGTGAACATGAGGGAATGTCCTGGGGTGTGGTGGATGGATGGGGTGAAGGGGGCTTTGGGGAAGAAGGGAATGTCTGTTGAGGAAGGACAGGAGAGGACCTAAGACAGGGGAGAATGGAGAATGGTTGTATATGGATGATGTTGTGATTGCATTAGGTGGAATGGGCGGGGGGATGGGGGGTGAGGTAGTATGTGTGAGCAAAATTTGACGCAGCCCGAAGGGATTTCTCCCCGTCCTCTCCTTTTATGCAATGGGGGGGACGGAGAGCGGGAGTCGCCGATTTAATGAAGCGGCCTTGCTGTGGATGTGCTGTGTCTTGCGACACTGCTTCTGACCCAGGGCAGTGGACAAGGTGCAGGGATGACCCGTCATCCAGGAGGTGCTCGGATAAGAGGGAGGGTGGAGGGGTGTGGAGTGTATTCAGGGATGGAATGGGTGGAAATGATTTTATGCCTTTCCCTTTTTGGCTACCTCCCTTGGAAGGGGGAAGAAGCCTTGGTATATGTATGTATGTATGTGTGTGTGTGTGTATGTGTGTGTGTGTGTGTATGTGTGTGTGTGTGTGTGTATATATATGTGTATATATATTTATATATATGTATATATATATGTGTGTGTGAGTGTATATATATATATATGTATATATATATATATATGTGAGTGTTTTTGTGTGTTTGTGTGTTTGTTTGTGTGTGTGTGTGCATGTATAGGTGTGTATGCAAGAATGTACATATGTATATGTGCATATCTATATACATATATATATATATACATATATATATATATATATATATATATATATTATGTATAATATATATATAAATATATATATGTAGTATGTGTGTGGTATTTGTAATATATGTATATATATTTGTGTATGTATATATGTGTAAGTATGTATATACGTATAGGAAGGTATAATGTAGTAGTACATTTGTAAAATAAGACTTATTGACCCACTGTCGGAAAATAAGATAAGATGGACAGAAAATCTATATATTTCGACCACTATCTGTGGTCCTCTTCAGCAGAATGTGTTTCTCTTCATCATTCTGCTGAAGAGGACCACAGATAGTGGTCGAAATATACATATTTTCTGTCCATCTTATCTCATTCTCCGACAGTGATTTAAAAAGTCTCGTACATATTCATATGTATGTATATATGTATGAAAGAGTATTGAGACGGTTTGGACACATGGAAGAAATGAGTGGGGAAAGACTAGTAAAAGAGGTGTGGAAGACAGAGTTGGAAGGAGTGAACATGTGGGGGTGACCTGGGATGGGATGGATAGATAGGGTGAGGGGGTCATTGGGAAGGAGGGGAATGTTGGTTGAAGAAGGACTGGAGAGGACAGAAGATAGGGGTGAATGGAGAAAGGTTGTGTGTGGATGATGCTGTGATGCATGAGGTGGAATGGGTGGGGGATTGGGGTTAAGGGGGTTTGTGTGAGAAATAATTTGACGCAGCCCGAAGGGATTTCTCCCCGTCTTCTTTTCTGTATGAGGGAACGGATAGGGGGGTTCGCCGATTTAATGAAGCGGCCTTGCTGTGGATGTGCTGTGTCTTGCGATACTGCTGGACCCAGGGCAGTGGGCGAGATGCAGTGATGACACGTCATCCAGGAGGTGCCAAGATAAGAGGGAGGGAAAAGGATGGAAGGGAGTGGAGTATGTTAGGAATGGAATGGGTGGTTTTTATGCGTTTGTTTTTTTGGCTACCTCCCTTATACCAAAGGCTTTTTTGCCTCTTATATGTATATGTATGTGTATATATATATATATATATATATATATGCAACAGTAATCACATAAAACATGTGAATAAAGATATATTGCTTGAAACCACGAAGAAATCAAAGATCGGAATACTGAACGTTTTCGTCTATCTAAGACATTTTCAAAGTACGTTCAGTATTCCGATCTTTGATTTCCTCATGTTTTCAAGCAATATATATATATATATATATATATATATATATATATATAATATATATATATATACATACATACATATATATATATATATACTGTATATATTATATATATGCATGTATGTGTATATGATATACTGTATATACATATTTACTTTATAAATCATGTGGAGAACCTAGTGTCGGAGTAAAATAGAACTTGGGAGAACGTTTGAATTTTTTATTTCGGCTACCGGCTGTAGCCGTCTTCAGGAAAGTACAAGATAATAGAAGTGATGAGACATATTCGACATACGTAGGGGAATTAACAGAAACATGGACAACTTACATGACGGGCAGATGACCTCACTCAAGGAGAAATCGCCCCTTCCGGAGGGTGATATTTACTGACCAAAGGATTCCCCTCTAACCGTGAAATAATGTTCGGAGACCATTATTGTTGGAGAAGTTAAAATTGGGGCATTCTTCAATCAAGGTGGACTTGAACATGAGTTTGGCCTTACCCCGGCCAATCCGGTAGATTTGATGACTCACACGGAATACAACCGAACTATCTTGGACATTTTTGATGGATCTCGTATGTTCAAGTCTCTACCGGTTTGGCCTAGGTACACCAGATCACAATCTCTGTAGGGTAAGTTATATATCCCAAGAGAATGAACACCCCCTAATCTTCTGACGAACGTTCAAAATTTGCTAATGAACTGCGTTAGGATAGTGGTACAAAAACACGAGACGATCCTTGGGAATTAAATCAACCGAAGAATTGATGGCGTTGCTGTAGTTTCCAGTTCTTGAACCGCAAGACTGTCTTCATTAAATCTTAATGAAGTTGTTCTACTTGGCCTAGTTCTTGGATGAAACCCTCAGTAAGACTAGAGCCAGCCACTTTAAAAATTAAGCTCCCACCACTCAACACCCCTCGCATAGAGAAGTTTTAAAAATCCCTTACAGCAACGCCATCAATTGTCTCATATTTGCTTACCACTAACACTGTGCATAAGCAAATTGTGAACGCTCGCCAAAGGATAAGGAGAGCTGATTCTCCTGGAGTATATAGCTTATCCTACCGAGATTGTGATCTGGTGTACTTCCAGCCAGTCCGCAGTGGCCCTGCAGAAAACCAAAGTCGATGTCTACGCCTCTGCCCTCTCACCGCCTTGGTCGCCCTTGTTGCCCTCTCCTCGGGGTGCCTCCGTCAGGGCGAGCGCCGCCTCTGCCTCTTCGGCGACCTTACTCTGAGTTCTGCCGAAGTGGCTCCTGAGGGAGGCGAGGAGGCGGGGCGGGACTCGCTCGGGGTAGCTCTCGGCGAACTTAAGAACGGCCAGGTCCGCGTCGATGACGAGGTATCCCCGGCCTCGGATCCAAAGCGGGCAGCCTGGGAGGGAAACATAACGTCATGAGTAGAAAGGGTATGGGGGCAAGTCTCCACCAGGACTTGAAGAGCTGGATTGTTAACTGGGATTTTCAAGATACCGCCATACCGACGATGACACTGATCGAACATGACGTTGATGTTGTCGCCACGAAGACAACATCGCATTTGCTATGTATTCATCTAATTGAATTTACTTAACATTGATATGCATGATACGAGGTACGCTTATGGAGTACTCCATGTTTATGCCCTTAATGACTACGCTACAGGGGTATCTTGGTCACCCCACCCAATATTTGACAACACTTGTTCGATCTTAACCTAACCAAAGGCCCCGGACAGAGGGCGTTATCGTCTTCGTGATTTGCTACCGTTCGCTCGAGACAAGGGCCACTCCGCCTCAGACCCGAAGAGCCTGAGCGCGACGAGGTTCCTCCTCGGAGGAGACTCACCGATGTAGAAGTCCTTGACGCCGTAGAAGGACCTCGCAGGCCTGTCGTCGTCCTCCCCACTCGGAGGCTTGGGCACCTGACACCTGGTGATGGCACGACCACACGCTGCAGGACCGCCCTGACCTGTGCCCTGAGGAACAACGGAAATGATTCAGCTTCCTCGTAAGGAAAGAATGCCGACCGACTTCCAGTAGTAGGTGGAAAAGTCGGTTCAAGGGCATAATGTCATCTTTATTACAATTATAATTATCGTGATAATAACTGGTCATGAAAATAAAATAAGGATAATGGTGATCCTCTATTAATGTTACTACCATTATGAGGTCATTATCCTTATCAGTGAATGGTACCGTAATGGTACCGTAATGGTATCGTAATGGTATCGTAATGGTCTTCAGAACGCTAGCAGGAGCACCACATCTCTTGAGGAAATTGAGGAAATTATTGTCGTGTGGGTAAAGGTGGCAGGGACGCAGAGAAATGTCGAGCGTGGGCGTGAGAGGCAGGCGGAAGGCTCGGTCGTGTGGTTGGGAGAGGTCTCTGAATGACTAATTGCTTGGAAAAGACAGGGGGAAGAAGTTTTAATCGTGTACCTGTTTTAGGCGTGGTTAAGCTACTTTGGTATGAAAATAAGAATGAAGGAGACTGCTAAAGAACATAAGGTAGACACTATGGAGTTCCATGTCCATTACCACCAGTCATTCCCATCCATAAGCTATCTAACCTTTTACTAAAGAAACAGTTTCAGCGCTCGATACATGGTTATTAAGTCTATTCCGTTCGTTGATCACTATTTGTAAACCTTTTCTTGCCTATTCTATACACCTCTATGGCCCAGAGTCACCATTTCTAAGGTTGGAGACCAGGATACATTCATATGAAAACTGATCCACTTCTTGGTATGTTACTTAACGTTCCCTTCTATCACGTGCCCTACGAATCCTTTTCAGTGCCACGCAGTGTCAAGATTGTTGTTTTTAACGTAGCTAAAAATTTAATATTCCGTTTAAGCACAAACGATCCTACTTTCAAACTCATCCTAATCAATGGCGTCATTTAACATCTGGCAGACTATTTACACAAACCACGACGGTTTGGAGCTCGGTCTGAGTTCACTGATCTACTTTGAAAGTTAAATTAAAGTAATTTTTTACCCGTCATCTTCAATTTTTTGAACATGGGGAGGCTCCATCATTACAAAGAGTACGAGTGTTTTGGACACAAAGATTTGGACATAAGCCAATAAAAGTGTCATTACTTTAAATGTTAAGAACACGGTAACGTTCATCAGAGAAAAACCGAACGCATTACCATCCTCTCCAGGTTACCAAAGTCATCCATGATCCGCACGACAAAGCCGACGTTTGAAAACTTACCCCCCCCCTCCTTTTACGTATACATACCTTTTCCAGGACCTCGATGCTCGAGTCGCTCAGATGGAGGTAGACAATGAAGCGCCTCTCCCTGTCCACGCGATCGTCAGTGTCCAGCTTGGCCAGGAAACGCAGGACCTGCAAGTGGCAGATGATGATGGCGAAGGAAACAAATGATGGGGATGGGTATCAATGGCGATGTTGATAATCTCATTGTGTACTTTAATTTCAAATTTCATTACATTGTGTGATGGTGACGTCAAAAAGAAAGAAAGAAATGAAAAAATACTCGCCGTGGGATCTTGCGAGGGAAGTATTCCAGGCGCTGGAGTATTCCGGGTCACGATGTCCGACTGGGTCCGACCCACGCCGGGGGTTATGTCCTCCTACAAACAAAGGAAAGATTGACCTTTACGAATTATAGTTTTCTCTTTATACCACCTCTCTCTCACCCCCCCCCCCCTCCATCTCTTACTGTGCAACAACAACCAGAGGGAGGACCCACACGACGATGATCGCCCTTCATCAATCACGCCATGCCACCTCCAACATGGGGTAACGTCTTCAACCCAAACAATGGACAGCATCAAGTAAGAAACCATTAACTTCATATATGTTTTTAAAGTGAATCTCTTAGTGAATTTAGTGACACCCATACGGACACTCAACATTCTTTTAAAATTGGAGACTAATCTTTACTTAAACGAATACTGGTCATTTTGAACTTTTACCTATCCTGTTTTGCTACCTTCCTTAAACCTTGACCACCTCCAAGACTATCTTTGGCGAGTTACTTATTCCTGACAAAATACTCAAACTCATTCTCTGCTCGTACTCTCTTATATTTTCACGTACCGTCACTAGTGTATCAGGTCGACGCATGATGGGAACATTCTTGGCACCGAACTGCTGCTGCAGGTACTCCCCAGTCGTCTCGTCACAGCTCAAAATTGTGATCCTGTCAAAAAGAGGAAGGAGGCCACGAGAGGACGGGTTGAAGTAAATTTATTTACTTATGTTTTTATTCATTTATTTCTTTATTTACTTATTAATTTATCTTATTCTATATTTACTGGTTTATTCATTTGTTTATTTATTTATTTATTTATTTTTTACACGTTTGCAAGGTGGCTCTGCAAGGGAGAGGAACATCCTCGGCTCATTCCCATCCATTACACTCCGCTTCCAATCTGCTTCTTCCCATCTCAAACCCGCCTCGTCGCTTTCCCTGCTATACTGACAGTCGAGCCACTCAAGTGGGCCCCCCCGTCATGGACCAAGTAGTCACCTTGAAATGCCTATTCTTACACAACGCATCAGGGAATTTCCTATCAGAATCATGTTGGTGGAGGGCAGATGAGATTAGCTGTGTGTGTGTGTGTGTGTGTGTGTGTGTGTGTGTGTGTGTGTGTGTGTGTGTGTGTGTGTGTGTGTGTGTGTGTGTGTGTGTGTGTGTGTTTCACCATCATTGTCTTGGATCTCGTGTTGGACTCGTGACCGATAGTTATTAACCTCCCGGAAGAGAGCTCTGAGCTCGTATGACCGATCTATGGGTAATACTGTGACCTTACATGCACACACACACCCATCTTCCCGGCCACGAGAGTTGGTGTAACACCCCGCAGCGCAGCGATACTGAAATAATTTCAGCCCTGGTGCAGGATGTGTGCGCGTGTGCGTCCTTCCATATTTTTTTTTTTTTTTTTTTTTTACTATGAACCTCTTGTTAAGTCATCACATACCAGTGACTCCTTTCTTCTCGTAATTTTATATTTTCTAGTCTAAACATCATTAGAAGGGACGGATAGAAACACGCTGGTTTAAAATATTAGAATGTGAAGCGGAAAATTTTGTAGTCTACTCGAGACCTTGGATGCGAAGAGAAGTGGAGGGCCCGACGGAACTTCAAAAAGGAGACAGAGAACAGCTGGTGGGGAGAATCACAACCAAATTATGCGTTCATTAGAAGGAGGGATAGTGATCTGGAATTAGGAGAGGTCGAATGTAGTACCAACTAATAAAGGAAGACGTAAGACCCCCAGGACGTATAGATTAGCGTCTCTGACCAGAATGATAGCTTATCCGTATATATCAGAAAGTTGTAAGCCAAAATCTAATCTATATAAAAAACATTGATAGGAAACCAATTCAGTTTAGGAAATGAATTCATATGTATAAAATCTAAGTTTTACAAAATTAAAATTTAAAGCTGAGTTTAACAGATGGAAGCAGAGGCTATCGCTCGAGCGTGACTTTTCTATTGTTCATTTACAATTAGGTAAGTACACGAGCCCACACACAAGGTAAATATACTCCTTCTGCAGTACCTATGCATGAACCCGGAGTACTTCTTATTCACCGTCACGTAGTAAAAGACAAACTTCAAAATAGTGACACGAATACATGGAAAAAAAAATCAATCAGGAGACTGGGTGAGTACGCTTTGCATAATGCTGAAGCAAAGACTGAGAAGTAGACAAAGGGGGCCAGAGCCGAGACCTCGTTACCTCCTACCGAAGATCCTGATGACGACGGGTGGAATGAAGGCTCGAGCGGTGAGAACGGGAAACCCCACGTCTTCTTCTCCCACTTCTGCCACGTGACCTGCAGGGCAGGAGGATTGCTGGTTAAACTGCAGAAGGATATCTCCAAGTATAGATATACAATGAATATCTATAGGACCTCTATCTTGTTCGCGAAAGTCCTGGACATGGAGTAAAGAAAATGATAGTCACCCATTTAATACAAGTTTTCTCAGATTTCTCAAGTTACGTTTTGTCGTCTATTTTTCACGTTTCGATCGCAACGCAATATTTGTAAATGATCGTATACATCTAATAATGAAAACTTCAGCAGTATATTAGTGGTTTGCGTCTAGCCTACCTCGTGTATACAACCTCACTTTGGTATGCATGAACTGGAGACTAATCTATTATTCATTAGGCTGAAGACGTTGCTGGAAAAATTGTATGTATGTAGCCACGCACGTTGTTCAGGGCCTACACATGGGGGGGGGGATGCATATGCCCTGGAGCTGCACATTTAGGGGGGCCGCCCACAAGGCTGACAAAATAAAAGATGTAAGGAGCCCTGAATATGTTACCGTAATATACGAATTTTGCTTTTGAATCAACAGAATGCGAAATATTTTTCCTTTATCCTTTCTGCAATTGGGACATTAAATAACATTTTAGAAATATTATTTCGCAAGCCAATAGCTAATACAGGCTGTAAGGGATGATGGAGATGGGAAGTGGTGATGGGCAAAGGTGAGGGGTCGTCACTTAAGCATGTAATGGCGGATCTCTGCACGCGTTTGTGGGTTTTAATGTCTGCGCGACTCGGCAGGACGCATGTAACGCATGCCCTCGCTTGCCGTGGGCCAGTGGCGGACCCAGAATCAAAATTTCAGGAGGTGAGGGTGGGGCGAGGGCTAATCTGAATTCTTTAAGTGAGGATTACGCCTATAAAGAGATGTACTTTGTAGCACGATGATGGTTTTGAATATAAATTGAAGTACATGTTCTCACTTTATTTTCAGAATATGAGACAAAAAGTAACACTTACAATTTAAAGATTTACCCTTCATGTGTTGAATATACTTTTGCCACTAATACCGTTTTCTGCTATGCTCCTGGCAGGTTTCTCGACTTCTACAACAAGGTACTGGAAGATTTTTTTTTTTGGGGGGGGGTCTCAAGCGCCCCCCCCCCCCCTACACCCTGGATCCGCCACTGCCGTGTGCATGCACGTGTTAATTCTTTCTCTACTGAGTGACACTGTAGAACAACCTGGGGTACGGTGCTGTCTGTGAGAACACTTATTCGCAAGTCTAATGTCATTTAAGATCCAAGTTCCCCCTCTGTGTTATCGAGTATTGTGTTTGTGTATGGAATTCTGCCTCTTTGTGTGTCCGAATGCAACAAGTTAATGTGACACTAAGGCCGAAATAAGACCACCTGGGTATCTCTATACCCCATAGCCCCCTCTTTTTTTCGTAACTATTCTCCTTTAGAGCCGTCAACGCACCTAAGTTTCCTATAATTCAGGTATGCTACCGTTGAATTAATATGTAATCGATATGTATATAGAAAACTCCATTGTTTCTAAGCTTGACAAGTGTTAGAAATATGAAGCACTTTTTTTTTCCAACACGCACTGCTTATAATGATATGCAAAGCGTGCCATTTTGGTAAATAGGTTTGTGAGGCGAAACAATTTGATGACAGCAAGTAACAACCTGCCCATCTAGGATACCTTGGGCCCACGAAACTGGCCAGGACTTCCAGTCTAGTTTGTATTCTAGTTCCGCAGTTTTTTTTTTATTGAGCGTGCCTCACAAATATCCTTTCACTTTCTCCACAGACCGCTCTTCCGTGACAGCGGGTGGTCAGATCCTTGATCACCACGTCTCTCGAACTCGCTTGGTATCCAATTTAGCGCATACAGTCCCTCCGCTCGGAACAGTGTGGTCCTCGCACTTACTTCGACCATATCCTTCGAGTGGAACCTTGGTGGGTCGAAGGATGACGGGCCCAAATCGCCGGACTTCGGCGAACTCTTTGTCCGCGGGTTCTCGAAGCTCCACCGTCTGGTTGTGTGGCCGGTAGAGCAATACTGCCGGCCGTTGCTCGATCCTTCCAGTTACAATTTTCTCCTCTACTTCTATCTCAAACCTATGAAAGAAAGAGAATTAGAGAAGAAAACATTATGCACAGGGGATGTGGGATGGTGGGTTGAGAGAAATCGTTGAAGGGTTATTTGAGAAACTCAGTCACAATTACCAGACGTGTTATTCTCTGGGTACTATACTGTATTCCTTACAAGGTTTTATATTGTCGACCTTATCCAAGTCAAACGAAGAACACGAGTGGGCTTAGTTTGATACTCATGTATCATGCATCATTAGAAACTAGATGAATGGAGACAACAGATGTTATACAAAATCACAATCTTTGTAAACAAACCCAGCAATGATACAATCAATTAGTGGGAATATCAACCTAAAATACCAGACAAGCATCCACATATCCAAGTACTCGTTTCCCACCGCAGCATCCATATGTAGTTCATAGTCGCACTTTTGCAACTTTTATGGGCAGGATTACCCATCATTATATTCCTATCTTTACTCATGTTCCAGACTAATACTTTATCCCTGTCCTGTCTTTAATCGCCCCTTTCTCCCGGATCGACCGCTGCACACAATGTTAGCCAAGAGCATCCCTTTACAGGTCCCTAATGGAGGTGATAAAGGAAACATAGTTTCTCAAGAACCTCAGGATGCGTTCTGGAGTGCGGGGTCCCCCGAGTGTTGGAGGCGGAGGACGCGGCCTCAAGTCGGAGACTCGATGAGGGGTGTCTGCCCGGGAAGCACGAAGGTCCTCGAGTGGGTCGCAGGGCACGGCCGCGGGTGGGTTGACCTCTGTTCCCTCGCTCAAGAGGTACTCCTAGTGGGAGGAGGAAGACGAAGAGAGTGGAACTAGGGCAGTGGTTCTTGGTGACCCCAGACTCAAAGGACATTTACTGGCATTAATGCATTCATTTTGTTAATGTTAATCGTACCAGGTTAGTATCAAACATCCAATAAACATCTTCAGAATTTTAGCTGAAATTGAAAGAACAGGAGAAGACTTGGCTGTTAATAATAGAAGCATTGTCAAAACAGTATATGTATCTTCAAACTATGACCATGTGCTTTCCCGTCTTCATTATGTGCACGACAGTAATAACCGTCTTGCCAATTCTATCGGCAACACCTAAAATTCACCCCTAACCTCATCATTTCAGCTATTAAAACAATGAGAGCTATTACCGCTTGTGTTGTTCCACTACTAATATCACATACGGTTAGTAAACCAAGTTCATTAGAGCCAGAACAAAACAAAACATCAGTCTGCTCCAGGGAAGCGTGAATTTAAGCTGTGAGCTTAGAGTGGAACTTGTGTAGTATTACTGATAAGATTAGAGATAGTTGCTATTTTTCTTGTGTGGATGTTTAGGGTAAGATAGCGAGGGGGTAAGATAGCGAGGGGGTAAGACAGCGAGGGGGGTAAGACAGCGAGAGGGGGGTAAGACAGCGAGGGGAGTAAGACAGCGAGGGGGGGTAAGACAGCAAGGGGGGTAAGACAGCGAGAGGGGGTAAGACAGCGAGAGGGGGGTAAGACAGCGAGAGGGGGGTAAGACAGCGACAGGGGGGTAAGACAGCGAGAGGGGGTAAGACAGCGAGAGGGGGGTAAGACAGCGAGAGGGGGGTAAGACAGCGACAGGGGGGTAAGACAGCGAGAGGGGGTAAGACCGCGAGAGGGGGGTAAGACAGCGAGGGGGGTAAGACAGCGAGAGGGGGGTAAGACAGCGAGGGGGGTAAGACAGTGAGAGAGGGGGTAAGACAGCGAGAGGGGGGTAAGACAGCGAGAGGGGGGTAAGAATGCGAGAGGGGGTAAGACAGCGAGAGGGGGGTAAGACAACGAGAGGGGGGTTAAGACAGCGCGAGGGGGGTAAGACAGCGAGAGAGGGTAAGACAGCGAGAGAGGGGTAAGACAGCGAGAGGGGGGTTAGACAGCGAGAGAGGGGTAAGACAGCGAGAGGGGGGGTTAGACAGCGGGAGGGGGGTAAGACAGAGAGAGGGGGGTAAGACAGCGAGAGGGGGGTAAGACAGCGAAGGAGGGTAAGACAGCGAGGGGGGTAAGACAGCGAGGGGTGTAAGACAGCGAGAGGGAGGTAAGACAGCGAGAGGGGGGAAAGAAAGCGAGAGGGGGAAAAAAAGCGAGAGGGGGGTAAGACAGCGAGAGGGGGGTAAGACAGCGAGAGGGGGGTAAGACAGCGAGGGGGCTAAGACAGCGAGTGGGGTAAGACAGCGAGGGGGGTAAGACAGCAAGGGGGGTAAGACAGCGAGAGGGAGGTAAGACAGCGAGAGGGGGGTAAGACAGCGAGAGGGGGGTAAGACAGCGAGAGGGGGGTAAGACAGCGAGAGGGGGGTAAGACAGCGAGAGGGGGGTAAGACAGCGAGAGGGGGGTAAGACAGCGAGGGGGGTAAGACAGCGAGAGGGGGGTAAGACAGCGAGGGGGGTAAGACAGCAAGGGGGGTAAGACAGCGAGAGGGGGGTAAGACACCGAGAGGGGGTAAGACAGCGGGAGGGGGAGTAAGACAGCGAGAGGGGGGTAAGACAGCGAGAGGGATGGTAAGACAGCGAGGGGGGTAAGACAGCGAGAGGGGGGTAAGACAGCGAGGGGGGTAAGACAGCGAGAGGGGGGTAAGACAGCGAGAGGGGGGTAAGACAGCGAGAGGGGGGTAAGACAGCGAGAGGGGGGTAAGACAGCGAGAGGGGGTAAGACAGCGAGAGGGGGGTAAGACAGCGAGAGGGGGGTAAGACAGCGAGAGGGGGGTAAGACAGCGAGAGGGGGGTAAGACAGCGAGAGGGGGGTAAGACAGCGTGAGGGTGGTAAGACAGCGAGAGGGGGTAAGACAGCGAGAGGGTGGTAAGACAGAGAGAGGGGGTAAGACAGCGAGAGGGGAGTAAGACAGCGAGAGGGGGGTAAGACAGCGAGGGGGGTAAGACACCAAGGGGGGGTAAGACAGCGAGAGGGGGGTAAGACAGCGAGAGTGGGTAAGACAGCGAGAGGGGGGTAAGACAGCGAGAGGGGGTAAGACAGCGAGAGGGGGGTAAGACAGTGAGAGGGGGGGGTAACACAGCGAAAGGGGGGTAAGAAAGCGAGAGGGGGTAAGACAGCGAGAGGGGAGTAAGACAGCGAGAGGGGGGTAAGACAGCGAGGGGGGTAAGACAGCAAGGGGGGTAAGAGAGCAATGGCGGGTAAGACAGCGAGAGGGGGGTAAGACAGCGAGAGGGGGGGATGGAAACCGGGGGGGGGGTAAGACAGAGAGAGGGGGGTAAGACAGCGAGGGGGGTAAGACAGCGAGAGGGGGGTAAGACAGCGAGAGGGGGGTAAGACAGCGAGGGGTGGTAAGACCACGAGAGGGTGTTAAGACAGCAAGGTGGGTAAGACACCAAGGGGGGTAAGAAAATGAGAGGGGGGTAAGACAGGGAGAGGGGGTAAGACAGCGAGAGGGGGTAAGACAGCGAGAGGGGGGTAAGACATCGAGAGGGGGTAAGATAGCGAGAGGGGGGTAAGACAGCGAGAGGGGGGAAAGACAGCGAGAGGGGGGTAAGACAGCGAGAGGGGGGTAAGACAGCGAGAGGGGGGTAAGACAGCGAGAGGTGGGTAAGACAGCGACAGGGGGTGTAAGACAGCGAGAGGGGGGTAAGACAGCGAGAGGGGGGTAAGACAGCGAGAGGAGGGTAAGACAGCGAGAGAGGGATAAGAAAGCGAGAGGGGGGTAAGATAGCGAGAGGGGGGTAAGACAGCGAGAGGGGGGTAAGACAGCGAGAGGGGGGTAAGACAGCGAGGGGAGTAAGACAGCGAGGGGAGTAAGACAGCGAGGGGGGTAAGACAGCGAGGGGGGGGTAAGACAGCGAGAGGGGGGTAAGACAGCGAGGGGGGTAAGACAGCGAGATGGGGGGGTAAGGCTGCGAGAGGGGGGTAAGACAGCGAGAGGGGGGTATGACAGCGAGGGGGGTAAGACAGCAAGGGGGGTAAGACAGCGAGAGGGGGGTAAGACAGCGAGAGGGGGGTAAGACAGCGAGAGGGGGGTAAGACAGCGAGAGGGGGGTAAGACAGCGAGAGGGGGGGTAAGACAGCGAGAGGGGGGGTCAGATAGCGAGAGCGGGGTAAGACAGCGAGGGGGGTAAGACAGCGAGAGGGGTAAGACAGCGAGAGGGATGGTAAGACAGCGAAAGGGGGGTAAGGCGAGGGGAGAGAGTGGAAGACACAAAAAGGCATTACAGCATACGAGTATTTCTTACGTGCTTATCTAGATGGAGCTTAAAATTTCGAACTGTACTACACTGCACTGCCTCTTCAAGAAGTTTATTCCATTCATTTACTACACCGTTGGCGAAGTTCCAACCCATTTCCAAAATAAATCTACTTCCTGACAGTTCGAGACCATTATTTTCTCGTCTAATCATTCAGTGTGAAAATTTGATCACTATGTCAATTCCCTTTAGGATCTTAAAGACTTGTATCATGTCACCCCCGAGTCTAAGCTTTTTAGGGAAAACAGATCACGTTTTAGTCGATTTCCGTACGATTTAGTTTCTATATTTGGAATCTTTTGTGGCTCGCCGTAGTACTTTTCCCAACCTGTCAATGTCTAACGAGATTAGATGACCATATGGAAACAGCATATTCTAAATGTGGACGAACTATTTATATAGCCTGTTAACGACAGATTGATTTTTAAAACAAATATATATATATCACAATCAGTCCTAGAAACTTTCTTGCCTTCTCTGACACGGGAATACACTGCTTAGACGATTCGAGGTCACTGAATTATCCTTCACTATCCACTTTCGTTAACAACTTTCCAAATAACTTGTAATCGTACTTATTGTCGTTTTTACCCATGTGCATAAACTTACATTTGCTCATGTTAAATTTCATTAGTCACTTTTCAGACCATTGCTGTAGTTTATCTAAATCTTCTTGAACATCCATTTACAAAGGAACCACAGTGCAAATATCAATGCACAAAAATATCACTACATAAAGCAATATATATATATATATATATATATATATATACAAAATACCATTATAGAAAAATATGAAACATTCCTCTAATGAATGACGCTACAGTTATTACTATCTCATTCGAACACCATAAAGAATCTTCCAGAACGACTGCGGATAAATATCAACAGATTCGCCCCTCATTCAGAACCGCCAGCCCTACTGAACAGAAAAAGTTATTGAACTTATTTCTAACTCAGTCTAAAACACTTTAAATAAAAAAATAAATAAAAAAAGGGAATGGCAAATGAAGATAGGGGAAAGGAATCGTTGTGGACTTGACCCATGATATCAGAGCTATGCAAATATATCTTTCGCTGTTTGACGATTTAGTACATTTATATAAACAACAGTTTTCTTACAATTAAAGAAATTTTTGTGAGGAAAACTGTATTACTGCAACACCAACGAAAGGCATATTTGCATAATTTTGATATACCATAGGTCAGGATATCCCTCCTATCTAAATTAGTGGATAAATCTAAACACGTTTTAGGTCCAACTCTACATGCAGTATGAAAATCTTATTTCTTTCGATTTACCACAATATGTCTGGCCTTGAACGACGCGCACGGGAAAAAGGTAACGGCATTCTTATTCTATGCTGCAGGGAATGTAAAGTAGGTGAATGTGATGCATACAAAAGTACGCAGAAATAATTATTTCAGAATCGGGTAAAAAAAATTTAGCAATCGCCTAGTCGATGAATTAATGAAAAGAACTCGCCGAGGCATATGTATGTAGCATAGTTCGGAGTTATAAGATTCCCTTGGTTCAAAATATAAAAAACTACAATGTTTGCTGCTTACTTTGTTTCATTTGATTGTTTGGGTGTCTACTTACTATTATATTTTCTTTTGGATTTTTTTTCTGCATCCGAGAGTTCTCCAGCTGGTATTCGTGTTTTGTCACTTCCACTCGGCAGGCGAAGGCACGTGCTACTTGGGCCTACTTACCCTGGTGAAGGCGTCGCAGTCACACAGGTGGAAGTCGCGTCCGTAGAGGGAGAGGGAGACGCCAAGGTTGAGGTCCGTCCAGTGCCAGAACCCGGACCCATCTGGGCGCGGCACCCGCTGTCGAGCCACCAGCTGTGGCTTTGTTCGGCCGAGTGTCTGCACGGGAAGACCAGCTGTAGCGAGTCTGACATGGAGATGAGGGTGAGGTCTGTGATGGGGTGAGAGCCCTTACATACATGCCTCAAGTGCCGCCACCCCCCCACCCCCCCGGGGCCAAAGTTCTCGGTGACGCCCCACCCCCTTCCCCATCACCACTTCCCACCTGCACCATCCCTTACTGCCTATTTTAGTTATTGGCTTGCGAAATGATCAAACAGATTTTAATTTTTGTATTCAATGTCCCTATTACAGAAAGGATATGGCGAAAATATTTCATATTTTGTTGATTCTAACGCAAAATACGTCGATTACGGTAATATATTCAGAGGTTCTTTGACCTTCTTCGTATTATCATGATTTTGTCAGCCTTGTAGGGCGTCAAGTCCAGGCTATAATTGCCGCCTTCCTAAAAGTGCCCCCCCTTCCCCAGGGCATATGCTCCCCCCCCACCCCCACACCTTGTGGATATGAACCACGGGCAAATCTACTTTCGGGAGTTTGTTTTCTCATTCAGTAGGTGATGCAATGGTACAGAGGCTATAAGAAGCTCGTGTGACGTGTGAGGCAGGAGGGAGAACCACTTAAAAGCCTGAACTACATCGGGAAAACAGATGAGGGAATATTTGATCGCTTGCGGGATGTGCTGAAAGATTGTGTGTGTGGAATTATTAATGTTGTGGTGATATGCAGTAAGAAGAGATGTCCCCCGACCTCGTACAGATTATTCATTGCATAAGTTTAATGCAGTAAATACTTTCGGGGGGACGTTAGTGTCACCCCTATTGGCCAGAGTCACTTTGCTTTCTGTTAGGATTGGAGATTAATCTCCACTCAAACAAGAATGCTGATCTACTTTATCTTCTGTCATTCCTCCGTTCTACTGCCCTCTAGAAACCTTAACTTTACTTCTTTTCCGTCGAGAAATTATTCCCAACAATAAGAATCCTGGAGAATTATGGGTGACGCCGTGTCAGGGAAAGGACAGCGGAGAGACACATGCGCATGGGTATTTATGAAATTCTATTGACAAGCTTTCAACAGTTATGTGAATCAACTGGTACGTGATATTGGTGGGCCTGGGAACTCACTAATACGGAGAGTATAGGGATGGCCAGTGATTATGATGATGGCCAGCTCTATTGATTATGCCAAGTTCATTTAATCTAGGCCAATATCTAGTGTAGTACAAAAAATTCTTATCCGTTAGGTTTTATTTTGGCGGAATCCATAGAGACAAAAAATAATTATAGAACAATGTAATTAAGCGATGCTAGAGAACTTCAAACCGCTTTCATTAGCAACACTAATGAGGAGAATATCCGTTAAATTCAAATAACTGAGCGCATGAAAAATGTTCAAGTGGTACAGTTGCACCTATAAGATGAGGGCACAAATCGTACA
Organism: Oratosquilla oratoria; assembly: GCF_046742065.1. Lineage (NCBI taxonomy): Eukaryota > Metazoa > Arthropoda > Malacostraca > Stomatopoda > Squillidae > Oratosquilla > Oratosquilla oratoria. Next base: position 20,510,729 of record NC_134797.1, on the reverse strand, counting down.
CAGGCTGCTGATACTATTGCTTCTCAGCCCTGGTCACACATTCAAGATTCGACAAATGTTGTGAATTTGAAAATCTAAAAGACGACTTCGCTTACAGTGTTCTAGACTTCCCTAGGTCTAATTCAACAATGTATCTGATATTCGTATAGGTTTAACCTCTCTAAGTTCGTCATTCAGCTTTCCAATATATAACGCAAAGATGATTTGACATTTGGAGGTTTGATAAATAAAAGATTGTAACCTAAAGTCGTTTTTACTCAAACGAACTCACGTGTCGCCTAAGAGTGACAGGGAGTTGAGGGTTGAAGAATCGTCCCTTTGTCATCGCGAGAAATCTTTCTTTACAAAGACGCTGTTGAGAGGTGTCTCTCTTCGCTTTATTTCTTTTTTTCGACGACAGTTGTTACTTTTTACAATGTGTTTATAGACCGTAGATATATGTTGATTTAGAAAGTAAGGCATTGACCTGGTCACATCTTTAGCTGCGATACTGAAGTACGCATTAACCTTAGTTATCGAAATGAATTATCTCCCTGCCTGAGGATCGCTATAACTGTTGGCAGTTAGGAAACGCTACACCTACTATACCGAGTCTCGTGAGTCGGGACTGCACTCGCTGCTCGGAACAATACGACCAGATTTTAAAACTCGACGATAACCTGGTTTTCCTATTCACTAAACGAGTAGTCCCTTGTTCACTAGCTACGTTGCAAGTGTGACTGGTGACTAGTATCACGTTGGGATGTTGCAAAGATGAGAGCATCCTTTCCTGGTGTCACTTATCTGCAGATGCTGCAAACTGATGGCAAATATTGAATTCCATATATATATTACTCTTCCTCTCTCACGTTCAGACCACCATAGCGTTCTCATCTCGATATGTGTACCGTGATATCTACATTGCATATATTTCGTGATGGCCCCCAAAAAAGGCAGTTAAGTCATCTGGCGAGGGAGGCGAACCCCTAAGCCCCAGAAGGTGGTGACCTAGAAGAGTAAGATGGAGGTGCTGGACAAGTGTATGGCTTCTCGATTTCTGCTGTTGGTCGTTTTTTTCCATTTGAACGAGAGAACCTTGAGGTCTATATAAACAAATAAAATCCTATTTATCCTGCAATTATTGGCATTGCTCCTAGCAGTTCGAAAGATTGATCACAATTAAGGAAAAATGTAGTAATGATCACGGAGAAGGCGACGGAACGCCTGTACTCGCTCACCCCATGATAAGACCCACTCGTGTTTCCACCACCTTATCTTTTCAATAACTATCCATCTTCATAAATGAAATGTTTTAAAAGATGCACATGTTTTGTTTCATTTCTCTATACACCCTGTTTGTGTAAAAAAAGAGGGCCCATGCTTTTTTTAAAGGAAGTGGCAACTGTTCAAGTTTTCTTTAAAACATTCGCGGTCTCATAACTCCCGTCAAAGTTAAAATTTGACTGTAGTCCAAAATGAATTTTCGTTTGCCTTTTTTTTCGTACAAAGGAATGTTCATATAACGCATTATGTTACGCATTTTATTTTATTTTTCGTATTTATCTAGGAAATTTCCCAACCAAACTTAATCTAAAGTAGAGACACTTGTGGGCAATTCTATCCATGTAGGCAGCGAAAAGTGTACGCAGGCGCATACCTTCTCAATGGGGGATTCTTCGGTAACGTTGAGGGTGTTATCGACGAGAAAGTACAGCAGTGTGATGGGGCGGACGCGGCAAATCTGGGGAGACGCTATGGCCCCTCCCTCCTCCTCCTCCGCCGCCGTCAGTCGTGCTTTGGCCTCGGCAGCGGCGCCTTCCACGGTCTCCGTCACATAGCCCCGGAAACGCAGCACCTGTTTGGGAAGTTGGAAACCTTCACTCGGGAGAAGCTATGGGGGCAGAAAGACTTGGGAAGAAAGAGGAAGGGAGAGGACAGAAAAATAGATAGACAAAAGACAGGAGGTGGATTTTAGAAATCATCATAAAGCAGGTTTTCAAATATCTGTAGTGATAGTGATTCTTGTCTTACTATATATATATATATATATATATATATATGTGTGTGTGTGTGTGTGTGTGTGTGTGTGTGTGTGTGTGTGTGTGCGCGCGCGTGTGTGTGTGTGTGTACAATATGTATGTATATATATATATATAAAAATATATGTATATATATATATATATATATATATATATATATAAATATATATATATATATATGACTTAATCCTCAATCATAGCTTACTACCAGTAGGTACAGATGGATGGATGGAGTAAAGAAGGACGTGGAGAGGGTGGCACGAAGAGAGGACTGGAAGGAACTGGCAGAGGATAGAACCATCTGGAGAGGCATAGTGAAAGCGGTGAAGGGCCGTCCGGCCTGACAACCAACAGAGTAAGTAAAAGTATATATATATATATATATATATATATATATAAAGCTTCCACTGATGGGACTCGATACCATTGTGCTACGCGTGACCGTACAAAAAGGAACAACTGGTCGTTCCGTCTACGGCTCGTGTGTGTCAGAGAAAGCTCTTAGGCCCGGTCCGGTGACCGAGCGCCAGCCCCTCGAGGCTCATATTGATGATGGAGGTGTGGGTGTTGATGGGTTTTGAAGGCTGACGGTAAGGATGTTATTCTCTCCAAAGTCCATCTGGCAAGACACACCACCAAGAGCAGTGTCTATCGATGATTCCACGAAGAGGAGGAGAGACTGATTAGAGTGGAACAGACAAGAGAAAGAGAGAGGGAGGGGGAGAGAGAGAGAGAAAGGGAGAGGCGTTAGTCTGGGGAAAACACAAGGACCTTTTCGGTGGTTCTAAATAGGCGATCAGAGTAACATAGGTAGTCTTAAAAGAGAGAGCCAGGGTGTGGCTGAATGGCCTTCATGTTGGCGGTTTAGAAAACAAAGTAGGAGATCTTATAGATCAGGGGTTCTTAGAGTAGTGCCTCAATACCCCCAGGGGGTATCGAAACTTTTTCTTGAGGGTTATCCAAAAAGACATCCTGGAGGAAATATTAAATCAGCAATTTCGTTTTGAATTATATTTTAGTCATCTTTTTTTTTTTTACTGAAAATACAAATAAAGAGTCCCTAGATTTCAGCTGTTTGTTCATAGAAGTCCTCTTTTCTCTCTCTCTCTCTCTCTTTTTAAGTAAAGTTGAAAGTCGACAGTAGTAGGTTAATACTGGAGAGGGGGCATCAAGTTAACTTGGAGTTGAACTTTGGGATATCAGGGCTGAACAACTTTAAGAGCCACTGCTATAGATGAAAAAGCAATTGGAGATTTCAATTGAGAGGGAAGCAGCATCTGGGGACTGTAGAGACTCCCTACCTTCTTGTCGAGGATGGCCCAGTCTGGCACGAAGGGCTTGACGCTGGCACGCTTGGTGCGGGCGTGGGAGAGACGGAGGTCCCCCTCACTCCTGCAGGAGGGAAGGTCGGGTCGGTCGGTCACTCTGGATAGGCATGGGAGGGGCCAACGGGGAGGGCAAAGGGCTTACGACTATGTTAGTTCATGAGGCGCACGTGCATAACTGAGAACACCCGAGACTGGCCCACGATAAGTCTGGACCAAACTAATATACGAGTATATGTCATCGTTGATTATTTCATATATTTCTACATGCACGGTGGTTCTCTTACGACATTTTTTTCTTGTCAACAGATTTATATTAATGCAACAGAAACACAATGTATTTTGGCACAGCTCCAACATATCGTGGGTCAGGTCCGGATGTCCCAGACAAGCACAGCTCCCCACGGAGCATCACCTTCCCGTGGATGTTTTTTCGCAGTGGTGGGGGATGGGTTTTGAGAACCGGGTCTACGCCAAGGCTCCATCCACGATCTTTGATCCGAAGCCATGGCAAAAGTCTCCGTTGGGAAAGAGATGAAACGTACAGAAAACACCTGGAAATGGAGGAGCAGGTAGACAGACGCCGTCACACTGACCCTCGGCAAATACTCCTCATTCCCGCATGCGGCACTGACACCGCAATTTGCATGCAGACATAACAACTCTAGGGGGCTTTATTGACGTCCCTGCGAACCAGAGCCAAGCGAGTTTCCTTCATGATTACAAATTAACTTTTGCTCAAAGAGGAATGCCGAGTCGCTTTTGAACACCTTCTTTTGTCCTTCCTTCGCGCCGCCGTCTTCCTGGCCAGATCTATCACTCCACCTCTTCGGCGAGGCATTGCCCCCCCCCCCTTCCCCCCGTGGGTGGGAGTGGTGGTCCTGGGCGACGAAACACGATATCCTGCTCACCTGGGAGCCAAGAGGAGTGCGGGGGGAGCGCTGTGAACTCCCTCGGTGGCGACTGTCGGGACTCCTTTCTTCCAGACGAGTCCCTGTCCCCTTCGTGTACTTCGCTCCTGCGTCGTAAACGCTTGTTAAAACCACATATTACTGTGCATACATGCATACATATACACATACATGCATACATAGAAACACATACATACATACATAAATACAGTAGGTACATATATGCAGACGGAAATGCACATACATTCACACATTAATTCATAGGTACATATATACAGGCAGACACATTCATAAATACATTCGCACATATATGTACATAGAAATACATGCATACATAATGCATATATTAATGCATACATATACAGTACATACGCAATAAGAAACACTTGTAACTTTCTTCAAGAATGAAGGCGTAATCAATATGAAAGAGACAACGACTATGCAGAATACAGAATGGTAAT
>NC_134797.1:20466014-20498514 GCF_046742065.1 Oratosquilla oratoria | reverse complement strand
CACTCAAACAGAGATATGACAATATCCAAAACACATAATAATAAGAATATACAGGTAACACTAAGTATATAAGTGGATGCACCGGAAGTGAACAATAAGGAACAGATATACTTAACAATTCCTCCACGAAAGACTTGCCCCGTGAAATGGCAGGACGGCCGTCGTCACCCTGGCTCAGTGGCTCACTCACAGCTCGCCTCGACAGCAGGGCTGCTGCGTTTTCTACACTGCCGTGTAGAATGGGAGTGTTGCCATACCGAGGCATATATTTTCCTCGGACGTGTGCGAAATACCACTTTGCTTCCGATTATACTGTATTTTTACAGTAAAGGACAACGTTTGACGGCATTCTTACTTAATTTGTACTATTGTCATTCGATCTCTCTCTCTATATGTGTGGGTCGCAGAATGAAAATAAATGCGTTCATTTTATAATCTAGTATGGAGATAATATGACTATAAAACTACAACACAAAAATATAACTATACAATAACAACAAAAGCAATTTTAAAACGACAACAAAAAACAATTGATAAATGACAACAGAAATAAATAATAAACCAATGATAACAGAAAAAAAAAACATTTGTACAATTGAAATGCGCTGAGCATGGAGTCTGATGGTATAAATTTGTAGCATGCTCCATTTTCCGTTACAATTTATATGACTTGGCATAAAGCCTTTATTGTGTATGTGTGAATTATTGCGTATATCACTTTATTACATGTAATTTAGAATACCGGTGCTCAAGAAGGATTTTTTTTCTTTTTTTGCGCTTTTGTAAGAGATCTTGTGGATTCGTAACACTTGTTGTCGCTATGAATATAGTAAAAAATGATGGTGTTTCATAGTAAGACAAGTACTTGTCAAATTTTGACAAAATGTTGGTTCTAGTCTTTTTTTAGATATATTCTTGAATGTATATAAGGCCCTCATGCCCTAAAATATTCAGTAATATGTAAAAATTATTTTTTTATATTATTATCACAAAAAGAAAGCTGAAACTTTAGCGTAATTTTTTTCTACACCGTAAAATTTATCTTTTTGGGTACAATATCTTATAAGGAACAGAATTACCAATAAAAGTCGTAGATTTTGATGTTTCATTTATTATTTGATAACTAGTTATATGATTCTTAAACAACAGCTTGAGTTTTCAAATGTTTTGAACAGACCGCTGATATGCAGAAAATTTTCCTCGCGCAGTTATCACCTGCCGCCATTTCTCTACGTTTTGCTATAAGAACATAAGAACATAAGAAATAAAGGAGACTTCAAAAGACCATAAGGCCTACACTAGGCAGCTCCGTATCCATCACCACCTGTCATTCCCATCCATAAAGTTGTCTAATCGTTTTTTAAAACAACTGATAGTTTCAGCGCTTACTACGTGGTTACTAAGTTTATTCCATTCATCGACCACCCTATTTGTAAACCAATTCTTGCCTATTTCCTTCTTAAATCTAAATTTGTCCAGTTTATACCCATTACTGCGAGTCCTGCCCTGTTGTTTTATTATGATGACCTTGTTTGCATCACCCTTGTTATAGCCTTTGATCCACTTGAACACTTCTATTAGATCACCCCGCACTCTGCGTCTTTCCAGAGAGTGTAAGTTTAGGTGCCTAAGCCTCTCTTCGTAAGGCAAATTTCCGAGTCCTTGTATCATTTTGGTCATTCTTCTCTGTACTGATTCTAGTGAATTTATGTTCATTCTGTAGGACTGAGAGCAAAACTGTACCGCATAGTCAAGGATGGGTCTAACTATCGCTAGATAGAGTTTAATAATTACCTCTGCACTTCTATTCGTTACCGTCCTAGCAATGAAACCTAATGCTCTGTTTGCTTTATTTCTGGCGCTAATGCACTACTTCCTGGTTTTAAGGTCCGGACTCACCAGAACTCCCAAGTCCCTCTCGCACTCAGATTTTTCTAAAAACGTGTTATCTAAGTTGTATCTATTTTCGGGGTTGTGTAGCCCTACGTTTATCACGCTACACTTAGAGATATTGAAGTTCATTTGCCATTTCACCGACCATGTTAACAGTTTATTAAGATCATCCTGCAGAATCTGGGCGTCTTCTCCTGACCTAATTAGGCGTCCTATTTTAGTGTCGTCCGCAAACTTACTAACATCACTATTTAACCCATCGTCTAAGTCGTTTATATACATAATGAACAACAAGGGACCCAAAACCGAGCCCTGGGGGACCCCGCTAGTAACATTGCCCCACCTAGATTTTATTCCATTTATGGTGACCCGCTGTTTTCTGTTACTAATCCAAGCTCTAATCCATTCTAACACTTTTCCGCTATAAAAATCTACGAAACGGCAGCCCCACTCGACAGCCAGTGAGGGGGCACAAACGAGTGTGCGGGTCATGACGTGACCAACTGTAGTTCAGGACACTATAAGGCGATACTACATCACCGAGTACAAGAAGGTATCATGATATATATGTATATATATTACACACACACACACACACACGTAGACTTCCGTCGTGAATCGATCTGAAGCTGTGCCTACTAGTATATCTGAACACCAAAACAACGATGGCACCCTCCCTTTCTTAGATATACTAGAAGGCACAGCTTCAGATCGATTCACGACTGAAGTCTACGTCAAAGACACTAACCTCGGTTTCTGTCTTAACGGCAGTAGCGAATGCCCAGAACGCTACATACAAAGCGTCATCCGATCACTAGTGAACAGAGCCTTCTCCCACACCAGTACATGGAAAACTACGAATAACGAACTCCAACGTATAACAACACTACTCGTCAACAACGGCTATCCACAACACTCCATTGAATCCATCATCAAAAACAAGATGAATTCCTTTACCGCCCAACCAACACCCACAAACACCAATATAACAACGCTGGATCTGTACTACAAAGGACATATGAACACCGGCTACAAAGAAGACGAAAGAACACTTCGACACATTTCAAATTTGACACCACTGGATACCAGTATCCTCTTAGTTTGTGCGTAGTATTTTTTTTTTTTTCTAGATGAACGTGAATCATCCTATCATTATGTATTCGTTGGTGGCGTAATCTGAAGTATTCTGGCCTCGCATTCGCTTAATTTTCGGTGTGAATCTCGCACTCTACAGTCCAAGCGCATAGAGCAAAACAAGACGGCTTCGGCCGCAGCTATACGTTTCCTGTCGTGGGTTCATCACCCTATTCCTTAATTTGAAAAACAAAAAAAATCTGGTCACAAAACACCTGCTGGAAAAGAACGTAGCTTGCTTGCGTCATCGGCGCAGATAAGGCTGGGGATATCAGGAGTTCTTCGGCGTCCTGGGCGAGAAGAATCACAACTGAGGCCATGTGGGCGAGACGTCTCCAGGTGGGCGCTGCGAGGTGGTGGGGGGCGGCCTGGTCGAGGCCCTCCTGGCACAGGGCACAGGCAGAGAGGAAAAGGGACATGGGATCGCTCACGGCTGCAGCCCGCGACGCTTCCACCCAGGTTACAGTCACTCCTGAGAATGGTAAGTAGCACAAATCTATGGACACACACATTGGTGTCTTTGGGCACGCGCGTGTATGTGGGTGTGGGTGTGCATGTAGGTGTGTGTAAATATGCATCTTTATATATATATATATATATATATATATATATATATATACATACATATGTATATGTATATATACAGTATATGTATGCATATAAAATATACATATATATATATGTATGTATGTATATATATGCAGTATATGTATGCATATATAATATATATATATATATATATATATATATATATGTGTGTATGTGTGTCTGTGTGCGTACATATATACATATACATATATATGTATATATATACATATATATATATATATATGTGTGTGTGTGTGTGTGTGTGTGTGTGCATGTATGTATGTATGTATATATATATATATATATGTAGATAAATATGTATATATATATATATACATTTGGGATAAAGGCCATTCAGAATACATGTTCTGTTGAAGTCGACAGCAATTACAGCATTATTCAGTTTGTAGTTTGCTTTCTAAATTTTTCTAACGGTGTTCCGATCTTCTTATGCGAGGGTACTAAGTAAGTTTCTAAAATCCATAATAACTTGAGACGTCTTTCGGCCTTCACTCGGCCATCTTCAGGAGTGTAAGTATAGATGTGTTATGTTGAAATGGTGATTATATGTGGTTTATGTTGGCACTGGGGGAGGTGACCTTTGTGTGGAAGGTGGCACCCCGTGGGGTGCTGTCTGTCTAAGTCCTTGTGGCGCTCCGTGTGATGCTTGTGAGTTTCTAGCTGAAGGAAGAGTGGAAACGGGCATTTGTTGAATGTTGATGGCAGGTTTTAAGTTGTGAATATACACAGCTTCCGACTGGACACTTTCATGGCCCAAGAGACACACGTGGACAGCCACCTGACCATCAATTTATACTATAAAAACGTTATGTCTTCTGGTTTTACTTGTAATTTTAACAAAGACGGTGCGCTTTGTACAGACGAGTATATCGGGTACACAACACAAACACTTTCACAGAGACTCACGTATCACATGCAGAACGGGGCAATAAAATCACACATGACGAAATCCCACAAGAGTAACATATCAAGAGAACACCTTAACACGAACACAATAATAATCGCCAGGAATGGTAATATAACAAAACTAAAATGCATGGAGGCAGTGATGATAAGAAACTATATGGCACTTATTAACATACAACAAAACATGTGCGGGACCCTAGAGTTGTATGGGTCACGAGTAGCGGGCTGAAAAGGATGAACTGTCACAGTCCTAGATCTCTCCTAATGTACCTATCTTTGTATTATATAAGTATGTATTTATTTCTGAATAAATTACCAGAAGATGCCTAATGCATAGGCGAAACGTCGTATAATGTTAGTTTTCCTACCCAATCATGGACTCGTTTGGAAATATTGTATACCTTCTCCCTCCTTTAGAGAGAAAAGTTATTAGAAGAGTAGAAAGTCTCAATAAGAAGATAACTAACGCCCAGTTTGCTGTGTTATTTAATAAGAAATATATGTATGTATATATATACATATATATATATGTATATGTATGTACATATATACAGTATATATATGTATATATATATATATATATGTATATATTTTCATATATATATATTTATATATATACACATATATATATATATATACACATATATATATATATATATATGTCTACTATAATAAAGTGATAGCCTGTGTCTGTTTGTTTGTTCACGAACTCCTAGGGTTTTAGAGATAGACACCCATAAACTATATAATTATATTCTGATACCCTATCCCTCCAGGTACTTGGATAACTATATTTCATTTAAAAAACAATTATTTTAGTTAGCGTTAAGGGTTAAATATAGGTGGTTTATGGTGTGGGAACACGCCACCACTGTAGTGTCCCCTTAAGTCGCGTAGTATTTTGTAGAACAAACCATTGTATGTGTCCATAAATATTTGTATTTGTAAAATTAATGTTACCACACACCATGATAGCTTTTGTAAGAAGAAAGCATGTAAATGTAAAATGATTGTACAATTTTACCAAGTGTTGAAATATTAGTTATTTTCATTTAATTCTAGTGCGGCTGGAAATTGATTATTCATAAACTCCTAGGTTTTTGCAGATAAAAACCTATAACCATATATATTCTGTAGATAAATAAACGAGATACATTTTTTCACCTGTTAGCTGTAGACATTTATTGTCAATCCGCACACCCACACACGCACACACATATGCACATACACACGCACGCAAAAGAATATGTACATATGATATTTCTGTTTGTATGCATGTATTTTCAAACTAGGGTTTCCCAACCTTCGTGAGGAGCGCACACCTGGGAGGGGAAATTTAAAGCTATATTTCATTTAAAGAAAAAATTATTTTGGCTAGGGTCAAGGGATAAGGTTAGGTGGGGTATGGTTAGGTTAGGGATTATACACGAACTCGCAGCAACGCGCGGGTAATTTGGCTAGTATATGTATATATATTTATATCATACTCCGCAAGAAGGACATCATCAGCAAACACAAGGTCAGTGACCTTGGTGTTGCCAGTAGATGCTCCGCAACGACATTGGTCGACAACTCTGCCCAATACCAACTCCATGCATCACTGGGAGATATTTACTTTGCATATGATCCGTATCGTAGATAGGATCTATTATTTACTTGGAAAATTATGCATTTCTTGATTTTTTCAATTTAGATAGATGTTCCACCCAAACAGCGGTGCAAGCGCCTTACAGGAATATAAAATGTTCTTGGTTCCCTTCAGGTAAAAGAAAGGATAGCTATAAACTAAGTAACCCTCCTCCCTTGAAAACAACACACGCCAAAGATATTTCAGTGAGACAGGTTCCTCTCATTCTCGACAGGGATGATGTTCGATGCCCCTCACGTACTCGTCCAGGGCCTACAGCCGGGCCAACTCGTTACCCTTCACCTAACGCACACCGACGACAAGGGACTGCCCTTCGCTTCGCACGCCCACTACGCGGCCAACAATCAAGGCACTGTCGATCTCCTCCAACAACAGTCTCTCGGTGGAAGGTTCAAAGGAGTTTTCCCTGTCGGCCTCATCACTACTCTCCGTAGTACGCCGGAAGTCACCAAGAAGAAACCGAAACTTCGCTGGGCACGACTCTTCAAGCGAGATGTAACCACGCCCATGGAGGTAGGACAGATTTGTGTATAGCTCTAAGATTAGTAACCGAAAATTAAGCAGTAACAACAAAATTAAATCACCATCAAATGTTTAGAGGACAATAGTCAATATTGATCTAGGTGTAGTAATTCATGGATTTCTACAATACATTTACATAAACTTATGCTACAAGTAGATCGTATTTCATTTGCTCTATAACGACAAGATAGACATAATTTACCTTTGTATAAGACAATAGTGCCCCTTTCCTGCAAATGTAAATTAGTTTATCATCGGTGGTATTGCAGGAGAGCCTTGATTATAACTGAAGATATGTTACAGGTGGGGTGCCTTGGGGATCTTTTCTAGGTTCACTTTTGTTTTGCCTCGTATTAGTCATCGTCTCCAGAAGTCTTAAGGACAAGAATGATGCAGCATTTTTTAATGACTGGAGTCTAATCCCTATTCACAAAAGAAACTCACCACTTCTGATGTCCCTCTTCTTGTCCTCTTTGAATAACTCTTTTTCCAAATCTATTATTCCATCTTTTTTAGTCAGAAAGTGTCATATTTACGTAAAACCAAGTATTACTCAATTGTAATCCTACATCGAAAGAGTAGAGAAAATATTTCCATAGGGAAAATTAACTACCCCTACGGTCCGTGTCACGCAACATTATTTTATAATTTGGGACTAATCTCTACTGAAAATAGAATGTTGTTCGCTCTTAACTTTTAGTGTACCTCCTTTCTGTTCTCTTTTGTAACCTGTGAAAGGTTACACCTGTGGCAGGGAACGTAAAGCATCTTCGGACTTTCTTAGTTTATTACAATGATATTTACAGCATGGGGATGTGATCCCCTTCGAAGAGAGTCCCCAGGTACTCCCTGTAAGGGAGAGAGTTCTCCGCCCTCTAGGGGGGAGAGTTCTCCTCTCCGTGTGGTGGCGCAGTCACTGCATATATATGTTCATGTGCCTATCTTTGCATATCTGCTGTAGGTTAACAGTTAGATCGTAGGTTTGGGATTTATACAATACTATTTGTGTGTTAGTTGTATTACAATGTATTTATTTAGTATTAGTGTGTCATGAAATGGTGTATGGTTTGCAGTTATAATTATGTAGTTTGGTAGGTATAAGGATCTGTCTGGCGACACTATGTATTTGTTTTGGTAACTTTCCGTTGGGTGGTGGCGTAATGTGTATTGTAGGTTTGAGTCAGGTGTTTACGAGTTGGGAATGTGAAGTTCAGCAAGATTGGAGGTATTGCAAAAGGCCAGAGCCTGTCGGCACCTTACTTGCATGTGGATTACGTGAGAGGCATGTAATATATCGTAATGGTTAGTAATCGTATATGGGTACATCTTTCTTGATTTTCTCCTTTACCACCTCTATAGCTCCTCTTCTGTATGATATTGTCCCCAAGGAAAGAAGCGCTAATTATCGATAGCTATATGTAAATGCAACTGATAGAAACTATAGTCTGACCTTAAGTGACTATGAAATATAAAACTCTAGGTAATATTTTTAGAGGGTCTTTGCTCATAAACAATTGGAGATAGGGCTACTTATTATTATCAACATATGAAGAGTTATAATTTTCATCTGGACTGAGGTGTGGAAGCAAGTACCCCTGGCAGCCCACAAGAATGGTTGGAGCAAATTGTTGGAGACAATGAAGATTCCTGCACTTGGTCGTGATCTATTTGGGGGCCCTGAAACCCCCATCGATGGCATGTTGGCACAGGTTGGTCAGGGCAGGTTGCAGGAGGAGTAAATCCAGGAGTGGCAGAGGAAGTGATGCGCCCTGAGACTACCGTGGACAAAGCGGAGGAACAACACCAAGCTGGTCCTTCTTTAGCTGCAGGAGTTCAGACTACTGAAACACTCCCCAGGGTCATTGATAATGTGGGTAGTTCTTTGGCTGACCACTATGAAGTGACGAAAGTTGTGAGGATGCAGTTTCTTCACCTGCACGAAGAAAAGAGGGTAAGTCTAAAATATCCTTATGCTTCAATCCAATCAGCAAAAGAATACGGACCTAGTTTGAGGAGTCGGCAGCTTTAACACCTCAGTAGCATCCATTTCCTCTGTCGCTATAATTGCCTCCACAGAAAATTCATCACCTACTTCCGCCTGTTCAGCAAGAACAGAAAATATTACAACAGTACAGTGAGTGAATACCATTCCTAGTGATTTTATGTTAGTGCCAAACAATATCTTTATTACCTTTCTTTATAGCACATATTAGGTTACAACTTATGCAGTGATTTTGTTGTGCAGTGTACAATATATATATATATATATATATATATATATATATATATATATATATATATATGAGTGGATGGGTGGTGAGATAAACACCACCCATATATATATATATATATATATATATATATATATATATATATATATATATATATATATATATATATATATATATATATTGTAATTTTGTGTGGTATAAAAGGGGTACAATGCAATATCTAATGACTTTGTCTCTGGGCGATATTTTAGACTTTTTCCACGATAACTCGGATTTTTGGATATCTCAGACTGGAGCTCCTTCAATTCAGCCGACTTATGCAGGGTTTACTGTAAAACTTTGCTTTACCAAACCCTTATCACCGAGGCAAATGGAGTTATATTTCGATGTATTCTTTTGTATATCTCATGCCTTTGTAGTTAGCATTGAAAAAAATGACCATGGTCTCTTCCTCCTCTTTCAGTACACCGTATCCGTCCTGGATGGCCACCTCGACGAAGACAAGCTCTACACCAACCCCGCCACGCTCGCTTCCACGTCTTTCTCCAGGAACCACATGGCACCAGGGGTCAGGCGCATCGAAGTAGAGGGCAAGTCCATCCGGGGATGTCTATTCCTGCCTCCCGGCCCGGGACCTCATCCGGCCGTTTTGGATCTCTTCGGTATACATGGGAACCTTTTTGAGTTCCGTTCTGCTTTGCTCGCCTCCAAAGGATATGCCGCCTTTGCTCTCAGCTACATGGACTACAAAGATCTTCCGCCTTTGTCTGACAAATTAAGCATAGATTACTTCGAGGAGGGTTTGGACTACATGAGAGGACATCCGGAGCTCCAGAACGACAGACTGGGATTTATTGGGTCCAGCACGGGAGGCGGGATTGGGATATTGTTATCCACACTGTTTCACGACATCAAGGCCGTAGTGGCTATAAACCCCTTCCATATCAGCATAGGGGTCGACTTCTTCCATCGTGGCGAACTGGTCCTCAAAGGGACAAGGATTGATACCAAAAGTACACATATAAATTTCGGGGACCAGAAAATGAAGATGTGGTTCCGGGATGAGTACTTTCACTGGGACGTGGACAACATCTTTAAAACGGAGGCTATCCCCCCAGACTGCCATCTCCTAGTGGCCTCCTCGGACCGCGACGGTTCCTTAGTTCATCGATCAGCTCTGTGTCTGTCGGAGCGAGCCCGGAGACACAATCGGGATAACGTTCATTGTCTCGTTTATCCGGGGGCAGGACACATCCTGGACCCACCCTATCATCACCACATCGATCACGTCTGGACCTCCTTCAATGTTGTCGAGAAGAAAAGTGGAGAAGGATTCGCTCAGTATTATGGTGGACACCCTTATTGGACCAGTAGGGCGGCCGTTGATGTATGGCAGCGGACTCTCGAGCTGTTCCACATCAAACTGGTGCAAGAGACTGGGCTAACACTCCCTCCTCCGTGATGCTGACCAGGTATCAAGCCTGTGGCCATTGATTCTCGTCTTCTTTATGGCTAAATTAAGACTGACTTGCGCGAGGAGTTATGTTTGGTAGAATAAATTCAACTAGAATCGGCATGAGCAAACATACATGTCGAAAGTAGTCTTGTCTGTAGGGCTAGGAGCAATACCTTGGATGTTACAGCCATCGGTCATTAGATGGGGATAAATGACAGAGTAAGCGACCTACCTAGTTTTGTTAATAATGTATTCAATTTTCATATGTAGACGATTCTTCTTTAGGGTGTACAAATTATCTTTTGTAAACTGATCCTTTTAACACAATGTTACAATACTTTCCCGTTTTGGGATTTTTTTTACCGAATCAGGGTGAGTTTAGTGCGGGCACGACGAAAGAACAATCTAAGCTGAGATACAATATCTATTTTCTCTATTTACACACTGTTTTCTTGCTAGGGTAACGCTAATTTACAAAGAAATTTTAGTTAACGTCCCTAATTTACTCAAGCATTTTAATATCAATGTAGCCTTTAGTAATAATAACACTATTAAACAATACCTTATCAATAATTGTAAAAAATTGCCAAAAAGGGTGTGTATATAAAATTCCTTGTAGAATATGTAATGAGTTCTACATTGGTCAAATGGCAAAAGATCTATCTGTTAGAATTAAACAACATAAAAAGTGTGTAAAAGATGTTAATGATTCAAGTGCTATTTTTAAACATAGTACTTTTAATCACCCTATTGATTGGGATAATGCTAGTGTGATTACTTTCAACAATAACATTGTCGAAAGGAACATCATTAAAAGTAGTTTAATCAAATCCACAAATCATACTAATTTCAATCTTGATATAGGATTGTATAAAATAGATAATTATATTTGTAAAGAAATAGCAAATATGTTCCAAATGTAATAATTATTAGACATCTGATCCTCACCTTGTACCCATGGAGAGCTTCCCACATTCCTGTGATATTTTGTTACCATGATATTTGTCCACTACCTTCTTCTCCAACCGTTGACACATGGATCCCTTGTGTACACGTTCCCTTTCCCTACTGTCTATTATGTTTGCACTCTATGTTTTTCTGCACTGAAGATGAAATACACGAAAGCGCTCTGCTCCGGTCGCTTCTTTTCATAGTGGTTACCTTACATCTGTAGAACATTAACGATGTTCACCAAAGGTTAAGGGGAACTGAGGCCCCGGGAGTGTATAGCCTTCCTTGTAAAGATTGTCATTTATTGTACCTTGGTCAAACCGACAGGGATCTTAATAACCAGGTTAACGGAGCACAAAAGATATATCAGGTATGCCCAGGAAAATTCCGCTGTGTTCCAACATGTCAGTACCAAAAATCATAGTCTTGACTGGGACAAGGGCATTTTTTTTTCTTTTCTTTTTTTTAAGTCCAACTGCAGCTTTAGAAGATTTTTTTTTTAATCCGCCTTAATCGAAGAATGTTCTAACTTGAATATCTCCAAAGGTCAATGGTCCCCGGACATAATCTCACAGCTAGCTGTGAGCCGTTTGGTTAAAAATCTTCACCCTCCTGACCCCACTCCCCAACCAATCTTGACCCCGCTTTCCCTCTGACCTCACACCTGTACACACATCCCCACCCCTCTGACTCCGCCCTGTGCAACGGATTGTCATGATTTTAGCTTTGCCTGTTCCCCTTCTACTCATATCTCAATTGTATTTGTCTCTACGATTTCTAGTAACCTGTACTTTCCTGAAGAGGGCTATAGCTATTAGCCGAAATATAGAAATTATACTTCCTTTTATTCCGTCTGTGTGTGTGTGTGTGTATACATACACACACACACACACATATATATATATACACATACTACTATAATAAAGTAGTAGTTCCTGTCTGTCTGTTTGTTTGTTCACGAACTCCTCCTAGGATTTTGGAGATAGACCCCCATAACCATATATATTCTGATACCTTATCCCAATTGAACAAGTCCTCTCTACCGAGTATTTCTGTTCCCTTCATGATTCTATAGATGGTCAGTAGGTTGCCTCTTTCTCTTCTTTGCTCCAAAGTCGGTAACTCCAATTTAGCCAGTCTCTCCTCATATGACGAGTTTGAAAGTGATGGAGCCATTTTTGTGGTTCCTCTCTGGATTCTTTCAATTTTCTTTATATTCTTTTTAGTACTGGGTGACCACAATGTCGCCGCATATTCTAGTCTAGGCCTTATTAGTGTGACTAATATTTTTTCAATCTTTTCTATGTCCAAATAGGTAAATACTACTTTTATTGACCTTAGCAAGTTATAGGACTCTCCGACAATTTTCTTTATTTGTTTATCAGAGGACAACTCATTTGTGTGTGTGTGTGATTCACCATGGTTCTCCATGGTCTTGGATCACGTGTTGGACTCATGATCAACAGCTATTTCCCTCCCGGAAGAGAGCTCAGAGCGTTTGTGTGTGTGTCTTTGTATGTTTAATCCTTTAGCGTCTATATTCGGCTCTGACGGATGGCCTGTACGCAAACTGCCAAACCTTATTCAGTCACCAACATATAAAGATCAAGATTCACCAGATGCCGGAGCGTCTTAATACTGTAAAGGAGAATAAAACATAAGATTCGTCGTTTTGTTAAACACTTTAATTTGTATACATGCACATGCAAATATAAACATTCATGAACAGACACGCAGTATATATTTATTCTTGCGTTTGGTCAGAATGCAGTGAACACTCGTTTTGCAATCTGAACACTCATTTTCGCACCCAAGGCGAACCTTCACAGTTTTGATGTAATGCTCAGCTTGGACCGAAACCTTTGGTAATAGACACGGGGACTGCAACTGAATGTTGTCGTTGCTTTCGTGAAAAATAGAAATACTGACTGCAACGAGAAATCGCCTCGACATTGAACGACTTCTAAAAAACACCACATTTCCATCGCCTTGGCGATGATCTTTCAATTACACCCATTTATATTTTTGTAGCTGCCGTCCACATTTTTTTTATTCAGCCGAGGAAAATGCCATTGTTGTCCGGGGGTCAAGCACTAACTCGATAGAAACTCCTTTGGAAATAAAGTGAACGTAACGATGCCGAGTGAGGCACATCTAGTTCTCTTCAATATTCGGAAGGAAAATCCCAAAGTCCAGCGAACTCCAGAATACGAGAAACACTTCCCAACATTCTGGGATATTTGTTTCAAATGGTGGTTTGCTGACGATTTTCGGAGAGCTCCTAATTCTAGGGATTCCCAATAGAGGAAACTGCCTCCAGTCTTAATCCCTATGATTTGAAGAGTAACACCCTTCAGCTGACAATAACAGTTTGATGTCAATACCGGATTAGCATCCGCTGTTCAAGATAAAAGATATGGAAAAATTCGCTAGATTTATTCTGCCTGCCGCCAAGAGATATTATTCATTTCTAGTGAAACCTGTGGTATGGACACCGTAAGTACTTTTTATTATATCTGACGTCAGACAGCTAACCCTTTATGAGTCCTGTCTGTTGACCTTGTTCGCCTAACTTAACTTCTAAATATCTAATTTGTCTCTAGATTAACGCCTTCATCTAGCTAAGAGGGCTTTTCTGAAGAAAACGCTGAAGTGAATATGCTTGATATACTCGTACACTGTACCGTAGGACAATCTGTATCCCATTTCAGCCGCCAGGCGATCTTATTTGTCCGTAATCAAAATTCCAGACCTACAAGGCTCAGCTCTCTAATCAGATGAAGGCACCTTCCCGCAGCCACAAGGTCAGCGTCGAGCGCCCTCAGCCCTCTTGGGGTCGTTCGTCAGACCTTTATTTTCCAGTCATGTCTCCCGCGGTGCGGTTCCTTTCAGCCGTGAGAACCCTTCAGGAGTGAAAAGGGAAATGAAATCAAGAGTGGACATGACGTTGCTTCACCCAGTTCACGATCTTACTTCCCGCAAATGACTGAACGCCTCCAATTGGAGGTCCTGCTTCCAGCCGGATAAAATCACCACCGGAACAAGAACTGTCAATTGCGTCCTGATAGGTGGACGTCGGAGAGAATCCTCTTCCCCCACACTTCAATACCCGTCAACTCTCTCACCTCCATCAGAGGGTGCAACCCCGAAAGGCTGAGACTCGGTCTCCGGATCAGTCCCTAAATATCTATCAAGTTCGACTTTTTCAGCCTTTTTTCACATATGAAGATTTGACCACAAGCGACGGCTCCCTTCCTCCTCCTACTACTACTACTAGTCTACTACTACAACTACTACTGTTACTACTGCTACTACTTGTAGTACTAGTAGCCGTTGGCACGGGAACAGACTCACAGTAGTACAACACAGACAACAAACGTTTTTCCCCAGAGAGATCTACAGCAGGCCTCCAAGACTATTGCTGCCCACTACTGCTGATCTGCATTTTTCCAATCTGAAAAAAAACTCGAAGCAACAGTTCTTGTCGTTCATTTTCTGTCGTCCAGTGACTTCCGAGGGAGTCTCCTGTCACGGAGAGGAAGGAATTTGTTTCTGGAGTTGACCAGCCTCGGCTAAGGCGTCGTCGCCTTCTCGAGACACAGAGGCGACTCGTGCAGTCCAGACACGCAAAAGAGAAGAACCAGCTCACTACATACACAATTATTCTACGAATACTTACAGACCTTAATAAGGTAATTATCTATAATTAGGTAGCTTTCATCAGTGTAGGTAATGGTGCTTAATAATAATAATAATAATGATGATTCTAAAAGAAATATATGATTAAAAATGGAATACAACCCGAGACTGTTCTAACATCCTCATTTCATAATATTCACAGTAACACAAATGTAAATAGATCAAAACAAATGCGCGTAAGCACGCTCACACACATATTATATATATATATGTATATATATATATATACACGCATATACATGCACGCACACGTATACATGTGCTCACACACGTACGCACACACCTAGATCGGGCCATATAAGAAGTCTTACCTCTCATGTGGGAGGCTAATAGCTTCCATTCACGAGTTCAACACGTCATCCAAGGCCAGGGTAAATATCTCTCTTAAACTAGCACACGTACGCACGCACACACACACATACACACACACTCACGCACTTTGGACCTGAGCTGCCGCTTGATGAAATACACCGTAGATGAGTATTATAATTTGTAAATGAAAGAAGAGAAAGATGCGACATGAATGGTGTGTCCATATCACTAAAAGGAATGGAATAAACTGAGAGAGAAGATCTCTTGGCTACTCCTGGTGCAGGTTAAAACTATGATAAATTCTAAAACTAAGTTTGACTGATGGGACAAAGGAGACTGGACCCCACGACCTTACTTCCTTTCCTGTATACTACAATTAGGTAAGTAGAATTAGGTGAATACACACTTCGCAAGTACAGAGGAGGCTTATCGACGGGAGTTATGGAATGCTGTTTAGTGAGAACCCGGATGTTGACGTACACACGTCATATTACACACGACTCGTGGCGCAGTGGTAGAGGTCCGGGCCGCCACTACGGCGGTCCGGGTTCGAATCCCACCCAGGGCTGAAATAATTTCAGTATCGCTGCGCTGCGGGTCGTTACTCCAACTCTTGTGGGCGGGGAGTTGGGAGTGTGTGTGCGTGTATGGTCACAACATTACCCATATATCGGTCATATACGAATTCTGAGCTCTCTTCCGGGAGGGAAGCTGTCGATCACGAGTCCAACACGTGATCCAAGATCATGGTGAATCACACAAACTTACTGTGGTCATTAGAACAAGGGAGAATGCCGTAGTATTGAAAAGGCAAATGTGGTCCCAAGTTACATATGAAGAACCCCTAAACTATAGACCAGTGCCCTTGACCAGCGTGATAGACCGTGTGAGAGAACTGCGAAAGACAGATGGACAACTCATTTTCAGTAAAGAAAAGTCATGTGTCGAATCTGTTAATGTTTCACTCAGGGACGGCGGTAAGTAGATGTGGTACAAGAGAGAAGGAGTGGGTGTACTTGTTTGTACCTTAAAAAAGATTGATGTCGAAATCGGAATTTATAAAAAAAAAAAAAAAAAAAAGATACTCAAAGGAGCCTTCTAGAATAGATAAAAGACTTTCTGCCGAAAGACAGATTCATGAGGACAGTCTTGAAAGACAAGATGTCAGATTGGAGGAAGGAAAGTAGCGGAGTCCCACAGGGCTTGGTACAAGTATTCGTGATGCTCTTCATGTTCCTTAACGACACGGTGGGTGGAGTTACGCCAATCTATATGCAGATGTTCCCGAGATCAAGAAGAGAGTAAAGGACGAAGAAGATTGTAAATTGCTGCAGGAGGATCTAGACCATTTAGCAATATTGGAGCTGAATATGAAATAAATTAGTAAAAAAAAAAAAAAAAAAAAAGAGGGTGGGGGGAGAAAAGTAGCAAGAAGTATTAGTTATTGAAAATTTGTTACCCGAAAGACTTATGAAGAGAATTCCTGGGATAATGTATAAACAAAAATAAGAGTTGCATTTCATTACAGGACGAAGAAATAATACAAAAATAAAAACATCGAAGAATCTGATCGGCCCTCGACTGGAATATGTAACAGTGGTTTGGTCCCCGTACGGAAAAAAAAAAAAAGTAAAACGGTTGAGATAATACAAAAATTAGCAAACAAAATTATCCCCAGCCTATTTCATAGTCCATACCAGGAAATGTTAGCTAAACTGGATGTCCCCAAATGATCAGAAAGAAAAGAGAGGGGTGACATGATTGATGTCTTCAGAGTTATGAAAGAAGTGGACAAGGTTGATAGAGAGGATCCATTGTAGAGAGGAAGAACGAGAGAAAACGAGAGGAAATAGAAAATGAGAAGGTACTTTAAGGATATCAAGACAGTTTTCCGTACAGATGCATTGGTTTGTGGAATAAACTGAAAGAAGAATAACCCAATAAGACAATATTATTGAAATTAAAGCCAAGATTAGCCGACGGAGGCACTCAGGTGATACATCACAAGTGCAGCTCTTATTTTGTACATCACAATTAGGTAAATACACACACAGACGCACATGCTCACACACAGTCACACATGCCCACACAGAGTCACACACACACACACACACATGCAAGGGAGGCCTGAAGACTATGTGGCGACACTGTAACTCAGCATGTAACACCGAAAAGGGGGAAAGTAACGTGCCATAGAGGGTTGACTCATTGTCGCGATCAAGGCACAGAAAAGCACACTTTAATTGTTGGCTACAAGCCGACACATTGCATTATAGTGCTGATGTATCAATACACCCCAAAACATGAGGGGGGACACAAACCGCAGTGTTAAATATAGTACCACAGAAAAAAGACACAGAAGTACAATGTCACAGATTATGCACAGCACCAAAAATATATACTAGTTGAAAGAATACTTGGCAGCACTAGAACTTTAGAAGAGGCACAGACGACGGCGTTAAGTATAATGCCACAGAAAAGACACATAACTACAATGTCACAGATTATGCGCAGCACCAAAAATAGCTGCTACAGTAGCTACAAGAATGCTTAGCAATGCCACAACACAAAAATCACTGATTTATATGAGTGGTGTAATTGCAACACAGTATAAATGACTCTACGAACTAATAACTATATATCTGTTCATTGGAAACAATTACAGTGCTGTGATTGCATCTGTACTCAAATAATTGACACATTTATTGTAGAACTTATATCCGTTAACGTGTTTTAAGTAGTCATACTTCTATGAATGAAATTATCTTTGCGTAATGAGTGTCACGCCAGTGCACCCGAACATGTGACATCAGATACCCATATAATCCAAGGTAGACAGTAAAATCTTCCAAATGTATAGCTTGGAAACTATTATCTTATCATAAAAAGTAAGAAAAATAACTTTAATTCTTCATGTGAGAATGTGTGAGCGCGTTACCCCTGCTGACACACATATATGCTCCGACTGTAGGACTATAATTAACAATTTGTACCAGAGAATGGCTCTGCGACGTATTGCAGCAAGTTGTCCTATTGCACCATGGTGGGGGATGTCATTTAGAATCATAGTACCATGTCCTGAAATTTGACAATGCAGGCATCAAACCGTCGCACTTGAGACTAAGAATCTGCATTCTAAGAGAGGATTCAGCGTAAAACTGTAGTGCTGGGCCATCCGTCGAGGAAGGAATCTTGGCAAGAATCTTCGAGAAGGAGAACATGCCGCGGAGACACAATCCCGCTACCAGACGATCGGTGCAAATCGCCCACAATGAAGAACACCAAGACTTAGGTTACTGAGTCCGAAGAACGCTGAGTTTGATTTGGTGTCGCTAGCCTAGGTAGCAAAGAAATACTTAAGAAACTTTGTAAATAATATTAAACTTAAACGAATTCTTGGCTATTCATCGATATCTAAATGCTATTCTTTAGGTAGTTAACTTGTAGAATTGTCATCTGTTATCAAGTGCCAGTGAAATTCATGAGCATTAGGAAAGGTTCCTTTACATGGATTCAGGGATATGTACTTATGCAATTCTGTTTCCACCAAAGTGTCAGATATAGAATTAAATGAACAGAAATACTAAAGGAATTGAGCTGTGAATTGGTGAAAAGTTAATTTTGCTTTGCCTTGCCGACTCGGCAAAAACAAGACAAAACATAAATGTGAACAAAATTGCATAATGAAGATTGGTTCAGAAAAAAAAACAAAAAACATGGTAACCCTTGGGACTAAACACTGGCCATAACCTTAAAGCTACACGGTCCCCCAGGGTCGTTCAAACAAGAGATTCGCACGTCATATTGCACACCAATATTACTCGGCATTCCGAGCTCAGATGCACTTGATCCGATACTTCTGAAGTCGTCTCTTTGATTCGGAGTTTCGGCATCCTCCGACGCGGAACGAGGCAACCGGACTCCACCTTCTCTGGCATCACCTTCAAGCCCATAGTTAAATCACTGCTCCTGAGGGGCTAAACATTCTGCTTTCTAACTCGACTTGTACATTCATTCCGTCTGCCGCCAGCCAGGAGTGGGGTCAGAAGATAAAGGGCTTAAAGCTGTCTCGGTTAATCCTCTCACTTCCAAATAAAGTGGGGTTGGATGGGGAGGGGGGGGGGGCGCCTCCAAGAAGCGAAGAGGTTAATGAACAGTCCATCTCCAGTCGAAGAGAACGGGATCGAATCCCTGCTCTGGAACGGGGAGTGCGAGTCGTGGCGGGGCGGGAACGTACCACCAGGAGCACAGGCATCAGGTGGAACTTCTCCCCTTCTCAAGCCGTTGTCGAAAAACCCGATCAGCTGTCGCCTCTCAAATGGTCGAAAGTGATTCTCCTCCTGAGTCTTTCTGGCCCGTGTCCGAAGGAGCTGGTTCGGGGATGTCATGAGGAACGTTGTGTGAGGACGAGGGCTCAAGGAGGAGCTTGAGTGGCACGTACTCCTTCTCACTTGAGGTGAGACTTGTCGACACAGTAGGTTTCCTGTCGTAGTCAATCTGGTTTGTTGCTGAAAATGAGGAAAATAAAGTCAGTGGCATCATTGGTTTTGCTAGATCATTATGCTGATTCGTATGTAAGACTTAAGGAATGAGAATTAGAATGACAAGGAAGATGGAGTCGAAGATTGGAGCTGCAGAAGAAATGAGGGTATTGAGAATAATTATGGGGATCACCAGAAGAGACAGGATTAGAAACGAGAAAATAAGGGAACACTTTACAGTTGAGCCGATTGTTGGAATCGCAGAAAGAAACAACTTGAGATGGTTTGGTCACATGAAGAGAATGGAGTAAAGTAGATATCCAAGGAACTATTTGGAATGACAGCCTGGAGGAAGGAAGGAGGCCGGTTGGAAGACCCAGGAAAAGGTGGATGGAGTTCGTGAAAAATAACTTGAAAGGAAGAAATTTAACGTTGGAAGAAGTAAACGAACAAGGAATTGACGAGGATGGAGGTGAGTGGAGGCGTCTGATGACGAGGAGGCCGACGACTGACAGTTGAAACCAACTACCTGGCGTCTGGTGAGGTGAGAAAAGAACAGAAAATGCAGTATGAACACGAGTGATACAACGGGAATGGGATTACAGGTACATGATTTCGCGTTTTCTCTTTCCATCGAGTGATATCTAATCTTTTTCTGCCTTCCGTACCCGCTCGAAGTAAGAACGCGACTTTAGGTCACCACCAGCTCTCATTCCATCGATGCAAACTTGAAAATGATGTTCCTTAATTGTTTTCTCTTTAACTGGTCCTAATGATTTTGTACATGATTTTATTCCGTTTCAATGATATGCCAAGTGGTGGCAAATATAAATAAATCGAGAGCTAAATGAATTAATAAGACCTGCCATTTTGAAATCTTTTTAATCATGGAATACATAAGACTGAATCATGACCAAGGAGTCAAACTTAAAAGACGAATTTTGAATTATAACAATAGTAAGACCGTAACAGAAGGAAGGGGGCAGAATAGATATTAGAAAACGCTTCCTTACTGTTAAAGATTAAAGTCAATTTCCCTAGCTGCGCAGTCACATGAAGAAACGATTTGTTTGAAGTGAAGTTCCCTGATAGTTCTCCTGTGACTCTTCCGTCCCATCCCATCACCTACATGCCGTATATGGTTTGGCGTCCCCCCCCCCCCCATGCTTCCATCCCGTTTCCCACAATTCCATTCCTTTCTGTCCTGACGCTCGAGTGGCTGATCCTCCCGCCATTCCGGTCTCGCACATCTTCTTGCGCAGTCGCGGGACGGACGTCGCGTCGTCTACTTCGTCTACTTCCTTCTGTCCCGCGTCTACGCACAACAGTCCCGAAATTTGTTTGTCCATCTTCACATCTGTTGTGCTCCCTTCTTCGACCACTTATTCCCCCTGAAGGAACGAGTCTTGTCGATTGTGAATACGGCAAGGACGAGACATGCCAACTACCATGACATTTAAATCTTACTGGTACCCTGTAACAAGCGATCGCGTTCATTTGCATCATTTTTATCCATTTATTCACTAGTATGTGCGCCACTACCTTAACCAATAAGGCAAAAAAATATTTTTCAGAACCAAATAGAGTCGTCTATGTTAACCAGCCATTGAAAATTCATTCGTGAAGAATTAGTCTCCATCGAGACTTGGAGAGATTTACTTAAGTTTGTTAAATCTAATCCTGTGTTAACCAGACATTATATTTAGTGGCTTCATCATTTCAAAAGCCAATCAAGCTCATTTTTCACTTAACCCATCAAAGCAAAGATTTTTAATCTAAGTTGCATTTAGGCAAAATCCAGACGGTATTTTTTTTTTATAATGAATATGTATTTCATTCAACATTCTATTATACAAATGCAACCCGAAAGGTAAAAATTGCAAACCTTTTTTATAATCAACATCTATTTCATTCAACATTCTTTTATATAAGTGCAACACGAAAGGTGAAACTTTGTGTGCGAGCGGCGGAATAGAAAACGGGATGAAAGAGTGTAACGCGGACTGCACAGACTCACCGTGGCTGTGCTGGGAGCCCCGACTCGACGAGGTGCACAGGCCGATGGGCAGGTGGCTTGGGGAAGAGGCCTGGGGCAGGTTGAACCTCTGGGGGCAGAGCGCCAGCATCATTTTCCTGAAGTGACGCCCGTTCCAAAGGCGATGGCGGCGAAGAATCACGTAAACATACCTAGAGAACAAAAAAAACATAGATGGGCGACTTTACCTCCTGAGAACATTGGAAATATACTTAAAACTGCGCTACGAAAGAAAAGAATAAATGGTACTAAACAGAAATTCAACAATCAAGATGGATGCCGATTCAATAAGGGTAATCAACCCAAACCTTTGTTGCGGAATACACCATTACGACCACAGGCATAAATATTTCTGGATAAATAATGAATAACACGTCTATTGTTTCCCCGATGGCGTGGTGCCGTGTTCCTCCCATACCACGTGCCTATTACCACATCCAAATGCGTAAAATCACAAAAATATACATCCATATCTGTTCCCTTTACATTCCTATGTACAAACTTAGATACTTGTATACCCACTCATACACACACACACACACACACACACACACACACACACACACACACACACACACACACACACACACACACACACACACACACACACACACACACGCACGCACACACACACACGCACACACACACACGCATATACATACAACCACGTTCAAGTGTGGCAACTTTGCAGTGAGCCTTTATCCTGGAGGGATCAAAGTAAATGTGGGGAGCAGACATTTTCTGTTGGATACTATGGCACTATTAAGTTAGCGTCTTCTCTACGGAGAAATGACTCAAATCTAAATGACAACACCCATGATTCCTGTTTCAGAGTCAATCCTATCGAAAGGAAAGGCAATAAGTGTGAATCTGGCATATCCACCTTACTGAGTTTATGGCAGCCAGAGCATAATGGGATTTCCACAAGTACAGGAATATCAGTATTCTTAATACAGGCGCTGGTAAAATGTTAATTTTACTGGTTATCTAGAAATGTGTGACAATAAAAGTAAGAGGGTTTCAACTCACGGATCAAGGGTGAAATTGAGCGCTATCAAAACGTCGGCCATGCGGTAGATGACGCTCTTCATCTTCGACGGTCCGCCCTCCGAGACTTGCGCTATGATGATGGTAATCTGCAAAACAGGACATTCACACCGATAAGGTAAATATCTACTGTAACTGATATCTAAATTCCCTTCTCTCCTTCGAGCCCCCTACTACTCCTCCCCCCTTCCTTTCTCTCGCTCTCTCCCCCACTACTTTCTTCCCCCTAAGAGCGCTATTTGCTCCCCCTAATAATGCCTCGTCTCCCTTCATTTTCTGCCCACCCACCCACCCCCCTCTCCCCGCCCAGCCCTGTCCCCGTGAAACCTCGCCACTTCCCCGTCGCATTCTCCAAGAATCTGAGAACATATCTTCCTTCCACTACAGAATCCTTAGAGGTGTAATTGCATGTATGTGTACTTGTTTGTGTATATGCAAGTGTATGTGTATACGTATGTGTAGGTGTATGTTTATAAGTACGGTGTACGTGTAGGTGTATGTTTATAAGTAAGGTGTATGTGTATGTGTATGTGAATGTGTATGTGTATGTGAATGGGTATGTGTATACGTATGTGTATGTGTATGTATATGTGAATGTGTATGTGTATGTTTATACGTATATGTATGTGTATTTGTGTATGTGTGTGTATGTGTATGTGTATGTGTAAATGTATGTGAGTATATGTATATGTGAATGTGTACGTGTGTATGTGTATGTATTTGTGTATGCGTAAGTATGTGTGTGTGCGTATACGTATGCGTATGCGCATCTTTATGTGTACATGTATGTGTGTGTTTATATATAGACTCCAAGGGTGGACCAAGTCGTTCTATACGGATTCTTTCGGCATGTCGTAAGTGAATGACAGCCAAAAATAAACACGCCCTGAACAACGTCGTCTTCATTGCTCTATACCCTACAACCAAAACATTCTCTGCCAAGTTCATTTTGTTGGTACGCAGAACACGCTGGAATGATGTCTTGATTCTACTGCTTTAGCTTTTCAGGAAACCAGAGGATTGCTGATTCATAGTCACTCGTCTGTGGCTAACGAAGTGTGTTCTCTTTCAGTAAAGGGTGTAGATCAAGTGTAATACTGACCATGCATCACTTATACGTGAAACAGAGATGTGATACTCACCAGTTGCGGAGCCCAGCACACGACGAAGAAGATGCTCAGGACGGCCATGAGTCTGGCGAAGGAGAGCTCTTCGGGCGTGGCGTGGCTGCTCCCGTTGTTCTCGATGGACGACGAACTGCGGCTGGAGGCCCGCGAGAAGCGCCGCGCCACCAGCCGGTTGCCCATGCGGCACAGGGCCCGAATCACCGTCAAGTTGCACATCACTATGACCAGGCACATGACCGCTCCTGGGCAAGAGAGGCAGGGCAAAGTACAGTCATCGGGGTGCAGAAGTAACAACACCTGGCTGTTTGGGGCATTTAGGCTTTCCTGTATGAATTCCCTCCCCATATGCATTTTACAGCATGGCTGTTTTGTGGAATTAGACTTTCATATATGAATTCCCGCCACCCATATACATTTTTAACATGGATTTTTTTTCAGTTAGATATTCTTATATGAATTCCCGCCCCTATATTCATTTCACAGAGCGGCATAGGAATCGGAATTAGCCCATGCTGACAAAATAATGGTTGACTCAAAAAATGAATAGATAAAATAAAATCAAAAGGCTCTCAACTGATCGAGCACAAACGTGCTCACTAGGCCAATGGCACTTTCCATACCAGGTCACTAAAGGTCCAATTCAAAATGTTCTTTAATTTTTTTTATCTCCACTTGTAAATTACCAAACAACGGATTCTTTGAAACCACTGAATTAAATTTATTGCCAACAAATACCGAGTCACCGCTGTGACCTCGGGCGAAAAAAGCCACGCCTTCTTTATGGTTCAGCCAATCACAACCCTCTCCATCCAGGACGCGTCATTCCAGAGCGATCGTGATTGGACAAAGAGGAAGGAAGAGGGCGTGGCTCCTTTCCCCTTGGACCCACGTCGAGAGAGAGAGAGGTCAGCAAACACCTGCACAGCACAGGAGGAACTAGACGAGGAAGGTGCGAAGTCAGTCGACTTCGGAATGACTTTTATTACCAAGAAATTTGCTCGCAATCCCCACATAACCAGCATAGCCAAAAGATCATATGCACAGTATTCGAACCTCAAACTTGCATTTCACTTCTTCACTGCCAAATAATGAAATGAAATAACAATAAATCAAAATAATAATTAATGAAATAAAATAGAATAAAATAGAACAAAACAAAATAAAATAAGATGAAATATAATAATAAATGTTGATGGAGAGAAAATATTTTATTACAAAGATGACAATCATAATGATCTTATCTTTGATAAATATATTTACATTCAGATTCCTCTCGTTATATTAGAAATGTGTCATCTGTAACAGCAAGTCATAAACCTCCAAAGTTCGTGTCACGGCTTCCTTGGAGGTGAGAGCCACTGCTACAAGGGGACTGGTCCCCGTTACGAAAGGCTACAACTATATCGATCAACAACCTAGCACTTCCTGATTACTTTGGCATTCGCAGGGGACGCTCTGGAATCTAAGATAACAATCATTAGAAAATCATTAAACAATCATCACAAGTTGGATTCCTAGTCTGTATTACCAGGAGAGGTTGGGGCAAATTGAGTTGCTTGAGGGGAAAGAAAGAAAAGTCTGAGTGTTTCATAGAAGCATGTCAAAGAGATGGATATATGTATATATATATGCTAATAAGAACACGGGTACGTGTGTTCACTTATGCAAAGTAGACCACTTGGAAAAAGAAACTAACGAAGCAGAGCGCTTTCGTATATTACATCTTCAGTGCAACAAGTACATAGTGATAGGAATACATAGACAATATATACATGATACAAAGGAACCAGGACAGTTTGAATAAGCGTAGCGACCAATTACCCCCCTGGGTAATGTGTGTGTGTGTGTGTGTGTGTGTGTGTGTGTGTGTGTGTGTGTGTGTGTGTGTGTGTGTGTGTGTGTATGTGTGTGTGTTTGTGTGTATATATATGTATATATATATATATGTATATGTATATATATATTTATATTACAATGACAATGGAAAAAATCTACTTAACAATGGCATTTTATAACCAGGCATACTAAACATTTACCTTCATTTCATTTTCAGTTGAAGTTATATCCGTGCCTAGTTGCATCATTCTGGAGGCCCCAAGCAATGAGTATTTTTGTGAGGACAAGAAACTGAAGACTTGCATTGTTTCTAGTGTGTTGCTAGTTGGTGTGATAAATTTGGGTGACACATGGGAAGAACGTACCATCTAAAGTTATCAAACAGGTGTCAATGTGGAATATAAAAGCTCGTAGTCTTTGAAAACAAAGAAAAACGTAAAGACTGGAGGAAGGTCAAGAATGTCGACACTTTAGCTGTGATCTAGGGCTCGTGCATCTGTTTCAATTCTGCCTCCCTGTAAATTTACTTACCAAAGGATTAAACACGACTCGAATTTATCTCTTCCAATTCTGTAGCTGCATTTTACGATTTTGATATTCATTTTAAGTATTACCAGGTTTATTTATTCAACCAAGGGAATATACTTCTACGTAACGGAGGTCTTAAGACAAAGAAAACGTATTAAAGGGAGACTTTACGTTATTTTTGGGATTATACGACTTCATACTCAGACTTTTTCATCCGTTCTTATCTATAATGTCATCTGGTGGATGTAAATGTAGTATGCATCCCTCTGATGAGTTATATCTGAACATTTTGTTTATGTTGACTCCAGGAAGACGATTTCGGGGATCTAAGGGCAAAGACCTCAATGCCAAATGTGGACGAGGAGAGGAGACACCTGATACAGTACTTGTAGAGTGTTAAGAGCATCTGAGGAGAGACACAAACACACGCACGCACGCGAGCGCACACACATAAAGAAGCATGCACATACACACACACAAACACACATGGACACACATATGAGCATGGGGATACACACACGCACGCACACAGTCAAACAATTACACACACACTCATACACTCTCAGACACAAACATACGAGTATACACGCACGCACGCATAGCTGCACACCCCTCAAACACACACACATAATCAAACGCGCGCGCGCGCGAACACGCACATGCACGCATACGAACAAGTACGCATACACACACACGCACGCATACAAACACACTCATTTTTTTCTCTTTCTCTCTCTCTTCCCCTTCCTTTCTCTCTCTTTCCCCTTCCTTTCTCTCTCTTTCCCTCCCTCGCTCTCTCTCTCTCCCTCTTTCTCTCCCTCTTCCTCTCTCCCTCTTTCTCTCTCCCCTTCCTTTCTCTCTCTTCCCCTTCCTCTCTTTCTCTCTCCCTCCCTCCATCGCTGTCTCTCTCTCTCTCCCCCTCCATCGCTCTCTCCCTCTCTCTCCCTCCATCGCTCTCTCCCTCCCTCCATCGCTGTCTCTCTCTCTCTCCCCCTCCATCGCTCTCTCCCTCCATCGCTCTCTCCCTCTCTCTTTCTCCCCCCTTTCTCTCTCTCTCTCTCTCTCTCTCCCAGCTGACAGCAGCTGACACGATGCAGAGTGACCTCTTTTTGTTGTTGTTGTTGTTGTCCTGTTGCGTCGCCGTTTCCCTTTGAGGAAGACACCCGTGACCTAACGTCGCGCAATCCGTAACTGTCGGCGATGGCATTCTCACTGTAGCCAAACAGACAAAAAAACCTCCTCTATGACTGATGCTGTCGTTTGCATTTAGTGACGCACTTCTTGTGTAACACCAAAACGTCATTATAGTTTCACTAAAATATTTTCACCGCATTCCCACCTCTTTTTATCACAGAGAACTTATATAAATAAGAAATATATGCTGTTTTCATTTTATGTTCTCGGTGAGGGTGATTAACTAATAGCGTCACCCACGATTTATTTGTCTGTCTACAGATTCCATAAATGATTCCGTCCATTTTAAGCGAAGCTTACTTGAGGTTGATTTCATTGTATGTAATGCTCCTCTACTTTTTCTCCTGTTTTGTGTCTTTTGTTGGCTGAGACACTGCGAAGTAGGGACATTTCCACCGTAGAGTTTTACTGTTAGTTGATACAACTTATTCGAAAAAATAAAAAGTAATATTAAATAAAATAAAATTAGATAAATAGATGGATAAGTTGATGGACAAAAAAAAAGTAAATGATTGAATAGAAATAAATAAACGAATATATAAATAGATAAATGAATAAATAAATAAATAAACAAATTAATCAATAAACAAATGAATATTAAAATATGATGAATGATGGATGATGATGGATGATGATGGATGGTGATTAGTGATGATGCTAAGAGATTAAGTGAGAGTAAGTGTCTTCTGAGGATGGTACCGATTCAGTGGTGTCGGGAGTGAACTCAGGGGCCGCCAGTCTAAAGGGAGATATAGAGGGGGGATAAGGGGATAGGGGGTCATAAAACCATATGGGCTCGTCATAAAGAGGTAACATGGGTATTGTTTACATATTTGGACAAAAATCCGATGCAATCTCTATATGGAAAGAAACGAGTGATCCGTGCGCTGGAAGTAAAAGGAATGGCGATTTTTTTTTCCTGTGAATTACTTACTCGATTTTGCGAGAAAAAAAAAACTAATTTGTTGAAAAATACAGAGATTAATAAATGTACAGAGTTGGTGCGTTAACACTTTGTAAGTTCTGATTTCTATACAATTCCCCTCATCATACGTCATTATCAATACACTGTTGTTTTGGCAAAGCATAACCAAGTTTTATAATACACAGATTACAAAATCATCTGAGCCACATATTACAAAGTCATTTGAACGACCTATCATAACATAATTTTGCCTCATTCTGTCCTGAGGTAGAGGCAAAGTCATTTCGTTCATCAGACAGACAGCCACCGACAGGTACTAAAATTGAACGTATTTCTTACCGAAGGCAAAGAAAACGTAGGCGTAGATGCGGTCCACCAGGGAGGTCCCATTGCGATACCGGACGCAGGGCATGGGTCCAACTGCCCTCTCGTCGTACCACAGACCGAAGCCAACGAAGGGGCAGCAGATGAGCAGGGCATTGAGACCCCAGAGCACCAGGATGGATCGTCGTATGACAGCATACGTCACGTGCTGAGGAAAGGCAATGGAAAGTGTCAATGCACTTTTGAGAGATGAGTCAATCTATGCACAAATCAAATATGCATTCGCTTGTCTTCTTTTACCAAGTCTGGTTGTGTGTGTGTGTGTACTTAACCGGTTTACCAGTAAGTATTCTTATATATTAACACATTTACCCCCAATAACTTTATCAATAACAATCATAATGACCACTGCTGAAAACGACAACACTCAGGCTATCCAGAGGAATCTCCAGACGTAATCCATCAGGATTTCATCTCGAAATATTTGGGGATTATTTGTATGCATAGCAGCAGCAGGAACGTGCCGATTCAGAGTACTCCAGAAAACATCAATAAAAAAAAACACCTGTCATAAAAAGAATGTAGATTTAATATATTTTAATTCCGCGGCCACTTGTGACAGGATGTATCTGATTTCTTCACGCATGGTCGATGATGACAAGGTGTCCCTCAAAGTACCCCCTCCTCCTCTATCTCCTCCACTTCCTCCTCCTCCTCTTCCACCCCCTTTCCTTCCACTTTGGCCCACAGCCACCTAGCCGAGAGCGTAAATCCACGTTGCACGGAGGCACGCTACATGGGATGAAGGTAATCAATCAGAACTTGGCAACGTACTATATTGTAGTCTTTTATTTTCGCATGAATGGGATACACAATATTTTGTGCCTTGATCTAGATAAGAAAAAGTAGCTTGAAATCATGGGACAGCGTAATGATCTTTAGACCAATTATAATTACAAGAATAAAGCTATACATGAACACTGCTGTCTGATGGTAGTGGTAAAGAGCCTACGCTAGGAGGCACTGAGTGGCTACAGCCGAGGCCGTTACCTTTGTCCCATTATGCGCTTAGACCTTCATCCTGTGGATACAAAACGATTAAATTTAGTGTCGGCGTGATCATCTCCAGGAGGTTAAAGAACAGCAATTCATAAGTTCGGGGTACATGTGAAAATAGGACGTGAACCTCGGGCTTAGACTGTGGGAGCAAGTAACAGTCACTACAGGAAATCAGAGAGGAGTAGGGGATTCGAACCCACTTGCTTCCGATTAGTTCTCCAGCGCATTCTCTTGTCCGACACAGAGGATGATGATTCATTTCCATAGTGATTCAAAAAATGCGTAAAAGAAATGAGCAAAACCACATAAAGTCGAAAGTATCGCATATTGGTTCTCAAAGAATGTTATGCCTACCTCCAAGAGGGAGCGCTTTCGTTTTGCAAACAGACGAAATACTAAATCATGGTTTCTACTTCTCTTTAACTAGCCATTACGATCTTTAGTCAAACATATGTTTTTTGTTCAGGTAATTCAATATTTCCTCAACAATTTGCCAGGTACTAGGGAATTAAAAACCTCTCATTTGAAGAAACTTGGTCATGGAGTATATATGACGTATAGTAATGTTCAAGGGAATTACTGTTGTACGGGATAAAACTTGTTCATAGTAAGAAACAAAGAGTGCCTCTCCTTCTAGTAACCCTTTTGCAGCTGGGGACTACATCCAACTGAATAAGATCGCACGACTGTAGTCAGATGAAAAAAATAACAATATTGCATGACAGCAGTCAGATGAATATACTGTATATATATATATATATATATATATATATATATATATATATATATATATATATATATATATATATATATACATGTGTGTGTGTGTGTGTGTGTGTGTGTGTGTGTGTGTGTGTGTGTGTGTGTGTGTGTGTATTCACTTGGTCTTTGGATCACGTGTTGGACTCGTGATCGACAGCTATTTCCCTCCTGGAAGAGAGCTCAGAGCTCGTAGGTCCGATCTATGGGTAATGCTATGACCTTGCACACACACACACCCCCAACTCCCCGCCCACGAGAGTCAGAGTAACACCCCTCAGCGCTGCGATACTGATATTATTTCAGCCCCGGGCGAGGGTCGAACCCGGACCTCCGTAGTGGCAGGCCAGAGCTCTAACCACAGCGCCATGAGAGGTGTGTGTGTGTGTGTGTGTGTGTGTGTGTGTGTGTGTGTGTGTGTGTGTGTGTGTGTGTGTGTGTGTGTGTGTGTGTGTGTGTGTGTGTGTACTGTACCACAAAGATCCCCGACACCTACGATTAGCTTTGAATTGAAATCTATCTGTATACCCAGAGCTTTTTCCCACTTATAAGGGAGGTAGCTAAGACAAAGGCACGTACTCACTTCCACCCACCATCCTTTGCCCCTTCTCATCTTAGCTCCTCATGGATGACGGGTCATAGGTGTATCCCGACCACTGCCTTGGGCCAGAGGCAATGTAGCAAGACAGCATTGAAATCTGCAACATCAGTACTGCTGCGTTTCACTTGTTGGGCAACACCGGCACAGGTGTTCCTATGGACTAGGCTCTTCCTAGTTCGAGCAGAAGATACCGTGCAGATAATTATGACGGGGAATGGGAGGGGGAAATGCCAGTCTTGTCATGAGGTAGACTCAAAAGATCACGCCACTCCTGTGGCTGGCTGGCGGCTGGCTGCCTGCGTGCGATACCGCGAACACTTCACCTTCCCTGCCACTCAAGAGCCATTACAAGTTAGAAGTCAGCCAGGCAGCTCTCCTCCCGGGTGATAGCCAAGTTACCAACGTCACCTGAGCTAGCTTGTCCTGACGCGCTCGTTCTGGACAGACAGCACCAGGATCTTACCGAAAATGACATTTGGACCTACACTCCTATCACTGCCAACGCCATATCAAGAAGAATGCGGTGGTGGAATCCTCGAGTCCCCGCGGAATGTCCGGGCCAGGACCAACCCGGGGTTTTAGGCGAAGCCGAGGTCGGGGTCAAGACTGAGGACCGGGAGCCGGAAGACGAATCGGGCGTCAGTGATGTCGCCGGGTATTTCCCGTCGCCAGGCCTCTTGACCCCACTACACCGTCATCAGTACAAGTCTCGTTCCCTCGAGAGGCGGATCCCTCAACAGCGATGTCGACACACACACATCTATTTTTGCTCTTTTCACCGCTTGCTCTCGTTTGTTTATCTATCTATTCTTTCGTAGTATTTGATAACCTATCTATATATTTCTTTATTATAATTATTGCTATCATTATTGATAATATTCTTATTAGAAGTATTATTTTTCATCATTATTATCATTATCATTATCATTATTATCATTATTATCATTATTATTATGATTATTATAATTATTAATTATTATTATTATTATTATTATTATCATTATTATCATCATCATTATTATTATCACTACTACTACTACTATCATTATTGCTCTAATGAACGTGTATCTCCAATATACTTATAATGAAAACATGTTGCAAAATTGCAATAGCCAAACTGCATGCACAGAAATATGAAGTCTTCGATTGGCTAACTCATAAAATCTTGTATCCGTGTCGTATGATAAACGATATGGCAAATGCTGCACGACTCGTGGTTCAAC
>NC_134797.1:20456014-20461014 GCF_046742065.1 Oratosquilla oratoria | reverse complement strand
CTCTCACTCGAAATGGTACAACCAAACTCTTCTACAACAAGTTGAAGGAAGCACACCGTCATCACCAACAACAGAAACCACCTCGACAAGACACACACAACCGCGGCCAGGCAAAGGGGCGAGGCGCGGATCGAGCACAACTCTCTCTCACCTTTTGGTAAGTGAAGGGGTGGGCCAGCGCGAGCCACCTCTCGACGGCCATGACGAAGGCGATGCAGCCCGAGCCGAGGCCGAACGCCCGCCACAGGACCCTGAAGGCGCAGAACCAGCGGCTGTTGGCCACGGGGAGGTACAGGTGCATGTACATCTGCACAAAGGACCCCACCAGCGCCACCAGGTCGTTCCAGGCCAGGCAACGCAGCAGCAGCGTCTGTGGGCGATTCAGGAAGGGAAGCAACAATAGAAATAGTAGCAGTGGTAGTGGTGGTAGTAGCAGTAGTGGTAGTAGTAGAAGTAGTAGTGGCAAAAGTAGTAGTAGGGGCAATAGTAGTAGTAGTAGTAGTAGTAGTAGTAGTAGTAGTAGTAGTAGTAGTAGTAGTAGTAGTAGTAGTAGCAGTAACAGTAGTAGTAACAGTAGTAGTAGCAGCAGTAGTAGTAGCAGCAGTAGTAGTAGCAGCAGCAGTAGTAGTAGCAGCAGCAGTAGTGGTAGTAGCAGTAGTGGTAGTAGCAGTAGGGGTAATCGTATTAGTAGTAGATATAATAGTAACTTGAAAATCTAGTTAACCCCGAAGCCAGATGGGCATCTCCCTGCCCCACCGTCTCCCGACTCCTCTGCAGTGCAGGTATGTACGTCAGGAAGTAGAACTATACGCCGTATGTGGTGACGACAAGAAAATCTCTTGCATCTAACGGAGCTTTCCCTTTGAACATCTCGTTCCGTTTGACTCTCCTCCTCTTCCTCCTCCTTGTCCTCCTCTTCTTCCTCCTCCTCCTCCTCCTCTTCCTCTTCCTCTTCCTCCTCCCCCTCCTACCTCCTCTTTCAACGCCGTTTCATTCGGACAACTCCCCTCACCTGCTTCTTGTAGCGCATGGTTTCGTTCTTGGTGATGATGTAGAGGGCCACCGTGTTGCCCGTGATCCCGAAGACGTAGCAGCAGGTGACCAGGAACTGAACTTTGACCGGCAGGTGGCGGACCACACTGGAAGAGGGGCCGGCGCCCTCGGCCGTTCCGTTGCTCATGGCCGCTGCCGCCGCCGCAGCCGCCGCCGCCGCCAGGACAGTCGTGTTCGTCACGAAGGGGTCTACGACGAAACCAGAATCAAACACAGGAAACGAATAAACTGATAAATGGAAAGAATATATGTAAATAACAGATTTAGAGAGTAATCGCTGTGACTTGAACCGAAAGGCCCCTCAGGAATGACATAAAACGTGACAACATGTAAAACCTTCTGTAGACAACTCTATGAAGAAGACCAAAGTGGTCGTAACATAAGAGTGAAATCTATTCCGAAAACATCTTCGTTTTAATTCCACCACCCAAACTCTCAAAGAACAGTTTCTTTGCTTAATAAACTTGCCATACAAACACACAAAGATTTCGTAAAAGATGTTTCTGTAATCAATATCACTGTTGTTTTGGAGTCGAGCCTTTAGGTGATTCGTGAGTATTACTTAAGTATTCGTGACTTGGATTTTGTATTAAAGTATGATTACCTAGTTCTGACGCCAGCCTCCCGGTTCTTTGTCCTCACAGCACTCTGGAAAGGCGCAGAGTGCGGGGTGATCTAATAGAAATGTTTAAGTGGGTCAAAGACTTTAACAAGGGTGACGCAAACAGGGTCATCATATTAAGACAACGGGGCAGGACTCGCAGTAATGGATTTATATTGGACAAATCTAAATTCAAGAAGGAAACAGACAAGAACTGGTTTACTAGTAGGGTGGTCAACGAATGGAACAGACTTAGTAACCATGTAGTGAGAGATAAAACTATCGGTTGTTTTAAGAAACGATTAGACAACTTTATGGATGGAGATGACATGTGGTCATGGACGTG
Organism: Oratosquilla oratoria; assembly: GCF_046742065.1. Taxonomy (NCBI): domain Eukaryota; kingdom Metazoa; phylum Arthropoda; class Malacostraca; order Stomatopoda; family Squillidae; genus Oratosquilla; species Oratosquilla oratoria. The sequence goes on along the minus strand of NC_134797.1, from coordinate 20,459,014 downwards.
GAACTGTCTAGAGTAGGTCTTATGGTCTCTTGCAGTCTCCTTCATTCTTATGTTCTATGTTCTTTTGTCCTTAACCTTCCCGATCAACCGCGCCTTCCACTGATTAACCGTAGGAAGTGCTTTTGGTCGAGACGCGAGAAGCACTACATTTGTCGCCAACTGTGGACCACAGTGACAAAGCAAACTGACCTTCAAGTCCATGACGAGGTCTGATACGGAAGGAGAAGATGATAAAGTCAACCAACTCGCAAATAACCAAATGAGACGAGCAAACAAAATAACACACTGTACAGCCTGTTGCCGAGGTGTTTAACCAAGAGAATTCTAAAACTTCTAAACGCGCTATGTTCGGTCGTTTCGTTGAGAAGTTTATGCCATTCTTTGACTACCCTCTCGCTCTTTCTCTCCTTTATTCTTTCTCTTATGGAATTTATTCAAATATATATTTGTTAACAATAATGAATTTGATGCCATTGACAGCGCCAGCTTAATACCACATATAGAAAGGTCTGCCTTAAGCCGAGGTCACCGAGCGGCAATGCCCGGTGACCTTTTCTTGACCTTGACCTAAGCCTAACCCAAGACGTCATTGCTTGCCCATCGTCGGAGCCGGTTGGAGAATCTGGCGACGGACACGCTAAAACCGCGGAGGAAAGCAGGAAGGAAATTATAATTCCGTTGAATACCATATCGAGATACGTAACAGGACTAGTGAGTGAATTTTGACGGTCATGCGTCTTAGATTCAAGATGGATGAAAAACAAACACCAGGAAACTAGACCCATAAGTCTAAGTTTAACCATACGAAGGCCAATGAAAATAGTGACACGTTATGCCATCGAATGCCACTTGGAAGGCGGATGTCTGATAAACGACGACAGTCAGGGCGACTTCAGACGTAAGCACGCATGCGCGACTGACATTTTGATACTGACCCACACACGATGTAAGACGACAGAGGTTATCTAATGAGGTTCAGTGAATAATCGTAAACCTGTTTTCTGCGCAGGCGTCGACAAGTACGCTCTGTCTTTCTTTCCACTGGGAGGTCCTAGAAGTCTCTTCTCCCGTCCCCAACCGACACTTTTCCACCCACCAACAACTTAGACTCGTTAAAAAAGAAAGAAAAAAAAAAAAAAGGACCAACAAGACATTTCTCCCCCGCAACACCATATCACTTCGAACAAAAATGATCTTTGTTTTTTCTTCTTCCCGATGTGGTACCCTGCTGATGTTTTATCTTTATTGTCAATTGTCTTACAACTCTTTGAAACTACACACAAACACGTGCGCACACACACATAATATTATATATATACATATATATATATGTGTGTGTGTGTGTGTGTGTGTGTGTGTGTGTGTGTGTGTGTGTGTGTGTGTGTGTGTGTGTGTGTGTGTGTGTGCGTGTGTGTGTGTATGCAAAATTACACACAGGAGAACAGAAAATTGAAGATGTTTTCGTATGACTACATCGTCAGGCATATTACATAGGGCAAGGTTGTTAGAAGGGTCAAGTGTGAATCAAGAAGGAACGTGGAAAGCAGAAAGCAAAATAGAGGTCCACTCACACACACATTATATATACATATATATATATATATATATATATATATATATATATATATATATATATACACACACACACACACACACACACACATCCGTAACGCTCATAAATCATCTTATCATTATATTTCTGACTCAAAAGAAGCAGATCACATATCACATTTCAGAATTAATGACGCCTTTAAAAGTTCAGTTATCACCAACGAAGTATAAAATCATTAGTCCGTCCACATTTGGAAGATCCTCTTTACGCAGAGGCCCCCTAAACCCCATTTGAGGGACACACTGGAAAGGACGCAGAGACGAGCTACAAAACGGATACCAACTATTAGAAAGAAAAATATAGTGTGTGTGTGTGTGTGTGTGTGTGTGTGTGTGTGTGTGTGTGTGTGTGTGTGTGTGTGTGTGTGTGTGTGTGTGTGTGTGTGTGTGTGTGTGTGTGTGTGTGTGTGTGTCTGTTTCGTAAGCATTCTCTATTTTTCACATCTTCTGAACAGCCTAAACACTCTCCTTTATTGCTTTCCCCATGGTTGTTCCAACCTATTTTTCTTTTACCGTGTTTACCGGTGGCGTAATCTGAAGCGTCCTAGCCCCACATCTTCCTATTTGCGGGTTCGAATCCCGCACTCCGATTCCTAGTAGCGACTGTTCCCTAACCCCAACAGACCAAATAGCACGTGGGGCAAAGGTGACGCCTTCGGCCGCAGCAGCTACGTGCTCCTCCTCTCACTTTTGTTTTGTTCTTTGTCCCCTTTGACGCCCTCGAGGTTCGAACTTGTTGCCGCTAGGCCTCCTGAGGAGACCAGGGACGTACCTTGGTCGGTCTGCATCTCCATGGCAGATTCTTGGACGAAGGAGGGGACTGCCGAGCTGAGAAGGCTCTCGAGGGTGCTCATCGGGGGCGACCTCTGGGCGCTCCCCCCGGGGTCCATGTCCCGTAGTGGCAGCAACGCCGCCGCCGCCGCCTCTTCCCCTTCCTCCTCACTGTTTCCACTCAGAGGAATGTAGGGATGGTTTCGCATGGAGATCTTCTTCTGTGGAAGCTGATGAAGGAGATTGATAAATGGGTAAATTAATGCGTGAACATATGGAAATGAATATGTGCATATATATAGATACAAATTAATTATTGAAGGAATAGACAGCAACAAAAGTAATAGATGTGTATTGAATAGTTGCATGAATAGATATGTAAACAAATGAGAAAATGAATAAACACAGTTAGCCCCAACCAAGAAGTTGTGCATAAATATGCATGAGTGGGCGACCTTGTTTGTGTGTTTATTTACCTAATTGTAAAACACAAGATAAAAATTGTGTTCACGCGTAGGCACAGTCTCTGTGCCTCCGTAGGTTTATCTTTGCTTACGTTGTCTGAATATCATTTCCTCTTCAACGTTGTTCCAAGAATTAATATACCCACGAGAAATG
>NC_134797.1:20441014-20453514 GCF_046742065.1 Oratosquilla oratoria | reverse complement strand
TGCAGCTGCCGTCTGGTGATTTTATTAACCCATGTGGGATCGGTTTGACGTCGAAGGAGCGACTCCTTCCTCCGTCAGAGCCGTTGAAGTCCCAGAAGCTCTCTCTCTCTCTCTCTCTCTCTCTCTCTCTCTCTCTCTCTCTCTCTCTCTCTCTCTCTCTCTCTCTCTCTCTCTCTCTCTCATTCACGCGTCGTCATCGATCGCGCGGTCAATATCTGTTGTCAATGGATATGTTTGCTGACAGCCATGACCTCCCACATGCTTCCTCTGTCAAACAAAATTTCTATTAATGTCTTTCTATCTTTCAATCTAACATCAGGAATGTGAAGTGGATATCATATTATATTATATATATATATATTATATATATATATATATATATATATATATATGTATATATATATATATATTATATAATATATATATATGTATATATATATGCTGGGGCAGTGTGACAAGTTGATGAATGTGGAAAAAGAAGTCACGGGTCTAGGTCCGAGTTTTTTTAGTTTATTCCTGACCGGTTTCGCTCAGGAATAAACTAAAAGAAATCGGAACTAGACCCGTGACTTCTTTTTCCACCTTCATCATATATATATATATATATATATATATATATATATATATATATATATATATATATACATATATATATATTGGTGTGCATTTCGAGTCACTAGTCGTCTTGCTCGCTCCAAAGCAAGGCGACCTTGCGTAACTTGGAGTGAGAGAGAGAGAGAGCGAGAGAGGGCTCGGGGACTCATTATGTGTTTTGGAACGAGGCCCACTGGCCAGGGAGGGCATCACCTTCAGGAGTCTTCGTCACGTGACCTTGTTAGCCCTGGACTGGCGCCGTCGCCGGTGTCCGGTGCTTGAGACCCCCGGGGGAGGGGGAGGAGGAGGAGGAGGGGCAGGAGGAGGAGGAGGAGGGGAACCTCGTAGGGTTCGTGGAGAACGCCCTCCTCCTCCTCCTCCTCACGTTTCTCGAGACGATTCCCGGCAACTCCGTCTCGTGGGTCTTTCCGGGATGAGGAGGAGGAGGAGGAGGGTTACGCCAGAAGGCGCTTCGATGCAGACGAAGCCGTCATCTTGACCCCCATGTGCGTGGACAGCCAGGGCACGTGGCAGTCAATGGTGTCCTAATAGTCACAAAGTGGAGAAGATGTTCCTTGTAACATGACCTATCTTTTTTTTTATAGGGAGAGAGAGAGAGAGAGAGAGAGAGAGAGAGAGAGAGAGAGAGAGAGAGAGAGAGAGAGAGAGAGAGAGAGAGAGAGAGAGAGAGAGAGAGAGAGAGAGAGAGAGAGAGAGAGAGAGAGAGAGAGAGAGAGAGAGAGAGAGAGAGAGAGAGCGTGGAGGCCGAGAGGGCTATGGGGCTAGTGTTTGGAAGCGAGAAGACAAAAGGCTGGTGTTTCGAATCCCGCTAGAGAATCAGCGCGTAACAGCAGACAGTCAGCTCCAAGAATGGGTTGTCATGGTTGACCACCTCGCAGACCGGGTAACGGCAAGTGACAGATGATCAAGCAAAAAAGGTTTTAACTCCATTCATTAATATTCTATCATGATTTCCATAAATCGGATGGTCATTTCTATAGTTCGTCACAAAAGAACTGATGGGTTGATTGGGAAAAAGAAAAACTCAGAGTTTGAGATCTGTGAAGAGGGACGAAGAAGAAGAAGAAGAAGAAGAAAAAAAAGTATAATTTCGTGGATTCCAGACAGTTTATTCGGTGCTGGAACGACCTAAAGGATGCTAAGGGGGGCAGGATTACATCCATGAAGGACTCTATACTGTAGTAGGGAACATATATGGAACCGCCGAGGGAAGCCAGGCAGTGCACGTCCTTGGGCTGGGGGAAAGAATCGTGGAAGGAGGAAGCAGGAAGGTTATTCAAAGGATTAAAAGCTTCCCGCCGTGAAATAAACCACGCCCTCTCTCATTTCCTGGCCAGTCATAACCTCCTTATACCGTAACACACAAACACACACACACACACACACACACACACACACACACACACACACACACACACACACACTCAACGCCCAATAAACGTCATGCAAGAACCTGCAATGTGCTGACAATTGGTAGGGGACTGTAAACGCGAGGTGGAGAAGTGGAAGACAATGGCGAAATGGCAAACTGCCTGGAAAGAGAGTGGTGTGCGAAGGAGCAGACACAAGGAAGGTCCGCTGACTTGAAAGGGTGAGACGAAAAAGAAGTGGGGGCGGGGGCGGGCGGCGGCAAGTGTTTTTGTAATAATATGTACTCTTATCATGGACATCCGTACCTGACGCACGATACTATGCAAATACTCGTATATCTTTCCTTGGCTTGCATTAATGCAATAGTCGTAGGTGTGTGGGTGAGGCTGTGTGTGTGCGTGTGTTTGTGCTTCTCTCTCTCTCTATCTCCCTCCCTCCCTCACTCTCTCTGTCTCTCTCTCTCTCTCTTACAGACATACTTAGTCATTAATGGGGCATACGGATAGCAGGGCTCTGTGGTGCAATATCCCCTGCTGTTATCCAGTCTCTCCCACTCATAACAAAACAACCAACAAGAAGATAAGTGACGAATGAATACATCCAGTAGATGATGCTTGTGATCGGGAGTATGCGGTGGTAGTCCCCGATCGATCCAAAGTGGTTGGCGTCCTTAAGGACCTTGAAGAAATGCGGGATAACTTGAAACTAACAGTTACCGAGGAGAGCGCCCAAGGTCGAGGAGTGGTGTGGCGCTGTACGAGACTCTGGAGAATATGGAGATAAGCTGCTGTGTTGTCAGGTTTGCTGGGAACCTGGACAAGTTTAGCACTCTGCAACGGCGGACCAGAGCTTTCTTCTGGAGAGATAATGAAAGGTGCGTCGGGGGGAAATCATTGAGGATGGCGAGGGCCATTTCAATGCAAACGACCTCAAACCTGTTTACCGGACACAGAAATGTACTCCGCTCCAAATCTGTGAGCCAGGTGAGCGCTATCCGAGTACCTGACGGGTTGTTTGTATCAGTAATAGGTGGGTGTAAAGTGGGTGTAAAGCACGCTGGACCAAGCACTTTGAACACCTGTACATGGTGCACCCTCGGACCAACCAGCTTCCCTTAGCTGGTGTTTGAGTGACAGTTACTGAGCCGTCTTGAGATGAAACTCCTCCCACTCTGAGTGAGGTTGGAGATGCTGTGAATAAGTTGGAAGGCAGTGCTGCTGCCTGCTGCTTGGCACTTTGGGATGACAGTTACTGAGCCGTCTTGAGATGAAACTCTTCCCACTCTGAAGGAGGTTAGAGAAGCTGTCAATAAACTGAAGGGCAGTGCAGCTGTCTGCTGTTTGGCACTTTGGTACAATTCTTTCCGACTAGATAAAAGGGCAAAAGGGCCTGATCGTCCCTCTCCGGACGGGAAAAGGGGAACGACAGGACTCCAACAATGACCGTAGTATCACTCTACGTGCAGGGCGAGGTGCTCGCCCATTTGCTGCTGCGCGGGTTTTGCTCTGGTCACTCTGGGATCTCGTCCGGTAAATCTGGAACTGATCGGATTCTAGTGTTCTGTATACTTCAGGGAGTTGAAGCAAGGACTATACGAATCCTTTGTTGATCTCAAGAAGGCGTTTGAGTTGGTGCATCTGAGATTAGCTGCGGATTCGTGGGATTCCAGTGAGTTTAACTGACCTGATGCCTGGACTGAGACAGAGTTCCGTGAAGTATGGAGGATACATATTCGGCCGCTTTCCTGTTGATTCAGGAGTGAGGAGGCGAGGAGGCGTTTCTGCCCCGGCATTTTTCAACACCTGCATGCACTAGCTACTGAACAAAACTATCAATCTCATTACAGAACATCCAGTGGCAACAAAAAGGTCACTGACCTTGACTTTGCCGATGTTGCTGTGTTTCTTGTTGATCCGCGAGAGGTCCTGGCTGCATAGAAAGGCGACACCGCGGGTCCCCAGGTCTCCTGAGCAAGACCAAGGGTTCAGGCGTTTTGAGTGTGTACTGGATGATACAGTTCAGTTTGTTCATGCATGCGGCGAGGTCATCGACCTCTTACAAAGGATTACAAAGGAGGAGCATGCCGACAGGAGACCTTTTGGTCCATAACTAGGTCGGATGCGAAAAAAAATATAATAATGATAAATAAAAAATATATATAATATAAACAATAATAAATAAAATAAATAGGTAAAGTTAAATGATAAACACAAATAATAACAATCAGATAAACAATTAATATAAAATAAATGGGAGGCATTACAGCCTCTTGCTTAGGTGTTCATCTAATCGAATCTTAAATCTTCTCATACCTTTGTAGTAAGGAAGCATAGTTTTGTATCCCAGGAAGTCCTTCTCAGGATTAGCATTGCCCAGGGGGCTATAAATGTGCCAAACCAAAGCACATGGCTTTGTCGATCATTATTATGCAGGGGGATGAAGATCCATATCTTAATGTTGTTCGTGTTTCCTGTCTTGCTGTGCGGCCGTGAGACATGGACAATGAATACTGATTTGAAGAAGGTTCCCAACGTTTTTGGGGAAGTGTCTCCTGAGAAGGCATTGGCGGACTGCGTATCAAACCAGTGACTGTTCCGTGAAAATCAGTCAAGGGCTGTCGGTTACTAGAATAAACCGTAAACGTCAACTTCAGATTTATGGCCATGGGTGTGGCACACTTCCTTGGTGGTGACCACACTCGCAGGATTGTCCCCCACAAGAGATGACCTTCGGTGAAGACGAAGAACGCCCACAGAACTCATGATTGGAGGAAATAAATCGATACTACCGAAAGTTGCTCGGAATGGGCAAGGGAACAGAATGTGGGCTTACTCAGAGAAGCCACGGCGCGGCGTCGCGTCGGTGTGTGAGTGAAGCGACCACGTCCCACTACCCTGGGCACGCATTTCCCCACCGAACAGATAATCGATAACGGGCAATGACAAAGCAACATGGGTTCCCGCAATATCGCAACGAAGTGGCAGCTCGATACAAATGGACAAGTGAAGGAAGTTCGACAATGTGGAAAGCATTTGGCAAAAGTTGAAACGGAAGCTGAAAGACGTCATAAAGACGGCATTCCAAAAATACAAAAAAGATTGGTCACAGCGCTGGACTATCTGGCTACTCTGAATGAACAAGGCCGAACAGCATAGTGAGTAGTTGTGTTTGTGCATGATACAACTAACTTTAGTACTTTTTTAATGACCCCTTCATGTAGTCATCTCTTTTTTCCCTTCAACCAAAGCGTCACTCCACACAAATGAGGATGTGTGTGATTCACCATGATCTTGGATCACATGTTGGACTCGTGTTCGACAGCTATTTCTATCCCAGAAGAGAGCTCAGAGCTCATATATGACCGATCTATGGGTAATGCTGTGACCTTACATGTACACACACCCTCAACTCCCCACCCACGAGAGTTGGGGTAACGACTCGCAGCGCAGCAATACAGAATATATTTCAGCCCTGGGCGGGATTCGAACCCGGACCACCGTAGTGGCGGTCGGAAACTCTACCACTACGCCATCGAGAGAGAGAGAGAGAGAGAGAGAGAGAGAGAGTGTGTGTGTGTGTGTGTGTGTGTGTGTGTGTGTGTGTGTGTGTGTGTGTGTGTGTGTGTGTGTGTGTGTGTGTGTGTGTGTGTGTGTGTGTGTGTGTGTGTGTGTGTGTGTGTGTGTGTTTTAAGGGGCACGTTTTTATCTGTATCCAAGCGTCTGACATCTACTATGGTACAATGATTTGCTCTGACAGGAGTATTTGCGTGTACAAGACGGCGCGGCGGTGCAATTAGTTCTACAAGACGATCTCTTGGGACCTCACCCCACAGACGCTAAACGAAGCTTTGTCTGCTTGCTAGCCTCTGTGAGTGGACCGCCGGGCCACAACAACAACAAAACGCAATACGCTACTGACTCTGTGACCTTATGTTCTGGTCGTGCAACGGATGAAGCGACACTAAGAGACAATCCCAGAATTATGACCACTTCGTCGTGAGAAAAAAGAGTGCCCCGTCAGTGGCATCGGCGGCACGGAAGCAAGACAACAAGCAGAAATGGAAGAAGGTTAAGAGGTATGAGGTGGTGATGGTGATGGTGATGGTGATGGTGATGGTGATGGTGATGGTGATGATGATGATGATGATGATGATGATGATGATGATGATGATGATGATGATGATGATGATGATGATGATGATGATGATGATGATGATGAAAAGGAGGAGGGGAAGTAAGGGTTTGTAATTAGGAACAGTAGTTTACCAGCGCTTCTATTTTTGTGTACAATCTCGTGTCGTTGCCCTAGGGGGGTGAAACAGAGGGACGAGGACGACAACGAGGGAAAGGGAGAAAGAGACGAGGACAAAGAGGAAGACGGGGCCAGGAGGAGGAGGAGGAGGAAGAGGAGGGCAAAGATGAAGAGGAAGAAGAGGAGGAGGACAAAAAAGAAAGAGGAAGAAGAAGAGGAGGAGAGTCAAGGCCAGCTTTACGAGCATTTTAACCCATTAGACTCCGATGACAAGATGTCTTGTCATTTGGTCAAATAAAACAAAAAAATCATAAAACACCAAAATGTTTGATCAAATACCAGAAAAATATGACGTCTGTCCTCGCTTCGCTCGCAGCGAAGCGAGGACTGACGTCATATTTTTCCGGTGTTTGATCAAACATTTTGGTGTTTTATGATTTTTTGTTTTATTTGACCAAATGACAAGACATCTTGTCATCGGAGTTTAATGGGTTAAGAACCGCAGCAGATTTCATTTATGCACTCCACCCACGCACTTAGTGGGTACTTATATTTCATAAGGTACTTATATTTCATAAAGGTTCAATGTGTTCCAATAACATTCAAGGGATGTTCAGTGGAGAGTAAACAAAAAATGTCTTTTTCTGACATGCGGGCTGGGAAGAAAACTGTCGTATCTTAATTATTCATGAATAAACAAAAGGATTATTTTTTATCAAAGGCATCATTGGAGGACGCTTTTTCATTTCTAGGCAAATCAAAATTATTTTGATACCAATACGTGCTTGAAAAGCGTAATATACCTATATTTCGCCGATGGTAACAACCACTTAAGATGTTGATGTGGAAGGAGAAACGCATGGCCACGTTCGCCCTCACCACAATCGCTCTTTCTTCAGTTTCCAGACGATGCTGAAAACAACACCTTGGGATCGCAGTGCCTTGCGCCACGAGAAATGAGCGTGCGTGCGTGCGTGCGTGCGTGTGCGTGCGTGCGTGTGTGTGTGTGTGTGTGTGTGTGTGTGTGTGTGTGTGTGTTTACCAAATTGTAATACACAGAAAAAGTTACATTCGTGGGGTACTCTCTCTTTTGCTCCAAATTTCATCATACCTAATTCTGAATCAGTTCAGAATTTAAGCTTGGGCTCTGTTATCCTGTAAGCTAATCCATAAGTTGATGTATCTACACAGATTCGTTTCCACTTTAACATCATCCAGACATATGTTTTCTTCTTCTTCTTCTTCTTCTTTTTCGGGGACCACGCGGAGCACCCCCATCCCGTCCCAAATCAGGAGATCTCTGAAAGCTTCATGTGCAACCTTTAATGACCTGAACACCTCAGTCACGTCATCTCTTTTTCTCTTCTGTGTTCGTGTGTGTGTGTGTGTGTGCGTATGTTGGTAATTTGTTGTTCAAATGTACCTGTTTATCTAATCATGCTTTAATGTACACGTTCATTTGATTGCTTTTCTAACTACTTATCTGTTCACCTATTTATTCATTTACCTTTTCATCTTTTATCTATTTACCTACTTATTTTATCTATCTATCCATATATATATATATATATATATATATATATATATATATATATATATATATATATATATATATATGTATATATATATATATGTTGAACTATGTAAGACAGATGAGTGGATGGGTGGTGAGATAAACACAGGGAACCGTTTAGGGATTTATTCTGACGTTTCGTCCTTACCAGGATCTTCTTCAGAATACTTCATGTACTCTGAAGAAGTCCTGGTAAGGAAGAACCGTCAGAATAAATCCCTAAACGGTTCCCTGTGTTTATCTCACCACCCATCCACTCATATATGTATATATATATATATATATATATATATATATATATATGTATATCTGTATGTATATAAATATATTTATGTCTTTATATATGTATATATATATATATATGTATATATATATGTATATATATATATATGTGTATATATATATATATATATATACATATATGTATATATAAATATATGTATAATATATATACATATGTATATATATATATATCTATATATATATATATATATATATATATATATTATATATATGAACATTTTTAGAAGCTCTGCTATATATCTGTTTATGGTTAATGTTATCATTAGTGTTAATGTAAGCTGCTTAGATTGTCTTCCTCAGTTACCGAGACTGGGACAACACAATCATACCCATAAACGATTGAGGATGACAATCGAAGCAGCTTACATCAACACTACTAATAGCATAAACATAAAAGGTTTTGTATGCTTAGCAAAAGTCACAAGTTCATTAATAATGAATGAGAATAAAAGACACAAATGATCAGAGTCAGATAATGAGGTCTCCTAGGCGTCCCATGAGGTAGGTGACCCGACATTCTACAGAAGTAAGAAGCTCCTGATGTCGTGCACGAGTTGTCAGCGAGCCGAAACGTTGAAGTTTGACGCTTCTCCCATTATTCCTTGTCTACTCCCTCCACCTTCAGTCTCATATCGTGACATCATGACAGGTGAATGGATGGTAAGAATGGAGAGCACAGACTGGGGAGGGAGTAGAAAGTTCATATCCTGACTGGTTTCAGAGGTATCTCTGAAGACGAAACCGGTCAGGAAACAAAGTCTTTTCCTGTGTCGTGCATTTTTCTTTCTTGCCACTCATACATATACATCACAAATCACTAAAATGCGTGAATGTAAGATTTCGCAGAAAACCACTCGGGAAGTAAGACACTATGATCCGAACGTTTTCGTCTGTTCAGACATTTTCATTCCTTGAAAATGTCTGAATAGACCAAAACGTTCGGATCATAGTGTCTTATTTCCCGAGTGGTTTTCTGCGAAATATACATGTATATATACTTTTATCTCATAACGAAGTCCTTCATTCCTTTCGAGCTGAAGTGCGCCACGCAGCAAACAAACTTATGTTCCGCGAAACTGGCCCCTCCGATGCATTTGCCAAGTAGTGTGCGACAAATCTCCCGCTGGGTCTTCATCTTCACCTTCGTCCCGCCGTCACTCCACTTTGATCCAACACAATCTCCTCGCCGCGCCGGGAGAACACGCTCCCCATTACCGGACGTATTAGGCAAAGCCAACGAGGTCGTTCTGTACTCTCATCCAGGTAGGTATGACCCATCTCACAGAGTCAGGGTCCAGATGGGTTCCCCTGCAGCCTCCCCACCCGTTTAGGACCTTCCCTCGTTGAGATTACCATATGAATAGGCTCATTGTCCGCTACGCAACCGACGGTATCAGGACGAATTTATCAGGGAACCGAGTGCCAGCACCTCGGGGTCGTACCTCCGGGCAGAGGTTATGTTGAGGAGTTATGAAGATAGATGGTGGTGGTGGTCGAGGGAATTATATATAATTATATATATATATATATATGTGTGTGTGTGTGTGTACTTATAAGGGAAGGGAGCAACTTTTGTTTGATACAAGTAGCAATAAAGTAAAAAACATTCAGGTAGTTATTTAACCGGTCGTCTTCAAATGTTTAAATATATTCTTATATGAGTAAAGGCTAGGACCAGTAACACACATTCCAATATGGTGCACAGCGCGGCCTTATTTCATTCTTCTATTTTTGAGGCAAGGCCACCATTGTCTCCTCAGAAACCTCCCTCACATCTCCCTCTAGACCAGTGATTCTTAACCTGGGGTTACCAGTAACCCCCAAGGAGTAGGACACCTTAAACCTGGGGGGTACGAGACATGATAGCCAGTGCAATGGTACTGTATATTTACCATGAGAAAGCAAAGCTAGGTTTGTATCACTAATCCTTTTCATATGTTTGCACTGAATTTGTATTAGGTGGGGGTACGAGATTTTTTTTTTTTTTTTTTTTTTGAGATAATCAAGGGGTACACGGGCACTGAAAAGGGTTAAGAACCGCTGCTCGCTTTAGACCAGCGTTTCTCAACCAGGGTTCCGCAAAAGGTTATTGTAATAATGTAATATAGACATCATCCTATCTAACCTATTATTACGATGAAAATAAAATGAGAAAGATATGGTATACGTGTTTCTTTTTTGCGCAGGGGTTCCTTGGGACATGCAATTGATTTTAAAGGTTACCCAAGGGTAAAAAGGTTGAGAAACGCTGCTCTAGACCTTAAATCCTCTTTTGTCACACCTACGCGACCCAAGGGATTTCGTTTGAGTAGAAACAACTTGGGTGACAGCCTATTCGTTTTCGAATCTACAAATGACAAATCACCTTTGCGTCATACACTGAAAAGTTGAATGACGAACTAAGAAGTTAAACCTGTACGAATATTAGACACATTGTTGAATTGTAGACTTAGGGAAGTCTAGAACACTGCAAGCGAAGTCGTCTTCCAGTTGTTGTTGTTTTTTTCATACAAGGCGACACCATCAGCCTTTTGTTTACTGAATGATAGATGTATGTACCAGGCAATGCATTTACATGTATTATGATTTTGACACTGACATATTTTCCACCCTATTATTCAACTTGTTTTTTCACAGTTATCCCTGATGATGTTTGATTGTAGACGAAACGTCGAAGTACATGGACGAATGTGGAAAACTAACATAGATACTCACCTTTCAAAAGGAAAAAATATATCGTTAGAAAAATAGAAAATAAAATCCAGAATATTGTCATAGCTAATGCTACATATACACATACAAGAACACACACACAAACATGCCTATATATATATATATATATATATATATATATATATATATTATATAGATGTATATATATATACAGATCTGTTTGTGTATATATAAATATATAGATATACGCATACATGTATAAATATACATATGTTGTCGAGCACGAGACCGTTAACTAAACTCGACTCGCAATAGAACAAGAGGTAACTTGCTAAGCTGGTTGGGCAATTATAAGTAGCCTATTATTCTGAACAGTAAAACTTCCAGCTGGAAGTATGTTACGAGTGGAGTCCCTCAGGGCTTCATTCTGGGGCCACTTCTGCTCATATACTGTATATCACTGACAATGGTTGTGGACTTGTATCTACTCTCTCCAAATTTGCTGTTGATGTTGTGCTCTACGGAATAGCAAACACTCACTCAAATTACAAAGGATTACAAAGGCGGAGCATGCCGACAGGAGACCTTTTGATCCATATCTAGGTCGGATGCGAAAAAAAATCATGAAAATAAATGAATTAATAAAAACTATAATAATGTAATTAACAAATAAAATACATAAATAAATGCATAGGTATAGTTAAATGATAAACAAACAGGTAAATAGTAAATAATAATAAATTGACATATAACTAATAATAAATGAGAATCAAACAGACAAATGATAACAAAACAAAAACAAATAATATAACATAAATTATTATCATTTCAACATCTTGCTTAGATGTTTATCTAAATGATTCTTAAAGCTTCGAACTGAACTACATTGCACTGCCTCTGCAGGAAGTTTATTCCATTCATTAACTACACGGTTGGCGAAGTTGTTTCTACCCACTTCCAAATTGAATCTATTTCCGAACAGTTTGAGACCATTGTTTCTTGTCTGATTCTCATTCAATGTGAACATTTTTGTCATTTTTGATGTTGTCAATTCCCTTTAGAATTTTAGAGACCTGTATCAAGTTACCTCTGAGTCTACGCCTTTTTAGGGAAAACAGATTAATATTTTTAGTCGATTATAGTATGATTTATTTTTTATATTTAGAGTCAGTTTTATGGCTCACCGTTGTACTTTTTCCAGTCTGTCAATATCTTTAATGAGATTCGGTGACCATACGGAAACAGCATATTCCAAATGTGGACGAACTAACGATTTATATAGCTTGTTAATGAGTGATGGACTTTTGAAGTCAAAAGATCGCGCAATCAGTCCTAGAATCATATTTACTTTCCATATATACATATATGTATGTAGATATATATATATATATATATATATATATATATATATATATTATACATATATATATATATATACATATACATATATATATACATATATATATACATATACATATATATATATACATATACATATATATACATATACATATATATACATATAAACTTAGAACCCACTGTCGGTGGAAAAAGATAAAAAGTGAGATGATTGTTCCTGTATATTTCGACCACTCTCTGTGGTCCTCTTCAGCAGAATGACAGTGGGTTCTAAGTTTAAATTTTACCAATGTGTTACGACATTAGTGCAATCTAATATATATACATATACATATATATATACATATACATATAT